>NW_026910294.1:0-42500 GCF_963691925.1 Scomber scombrus | reverse complement strand
ACACACACACACACACCTCTGATAGTTTCTAGTCTCTCTTCAGTCTGTAGTAAATCAGGATTAATGATTTAATAAATATTTAAATGATTTGAACCCAGAAGATGTTTTAATGTTCAGTAGGAAGAAGATCAGCTTCATCAGTGTGAGTCACACTACTACCAGATAGATCTGTTATAGTTGCTATGTAGCTACAGGCTGCGGTGCGGTCGCGTTCACACCTGCAAACCAATCAGAATCGGTCCGATTGGTTCCTCATCTTCCGGTAGGTCGGCTTCGTTGCGGAGTCAAGCGGATGTAGTGAGATTGATTCTTTCACACCAACGAAAACGAACCGAACTAAGAGCTTTTGGTCTGAACGGACTGTTTAGTGCCACCAACTGCTGCTGGTGTGAAAGCATCAGACTGATGACCCTCATCATCCTCCTTAATTATACATATTACTGTTGTTTTATTTATAGTCTGTGATTTATTTATTACAGCTTATTTCTTAGACTTACTCATTGTACTGTACGCTGCTAGCCTGGCTAACCCCAGACCCTACCTCAACCTGGTGATAGTCAGACCCTACCTCAACCTGGTGATAGTCAGACCCTACCTCAACCTGGTGATAGTCAGACCCTACCTCAACCTGGTGATAGTCAGACCCTACCTCAACCTGGTGATAGTCAGACCCTACCTCAACCTGGTGATAGACAGACCCTACCTCAACCTGGTGTTAGTCAGACCCTACCTCGACCTGGTGATAGTCAGACCCTACCTCAACCTGGTGATAGCCAGACCCTTCCTCAACCTGGTGATAGTCAGACCCTACCTCGACCTGGTGTTAGTCAGACCCTACCTCAACCTGGTGTTAGTCAGACCCTACCACAACCTGGTGATAGTCAGACCCTACCTCAACCTGGTGTTAGTCAGACCCTACCACAACCTGGTGTTAGTCAGACCCTACCTCGACCTGGTGATAGTCAGACCCTACCTCGACCCGGTGATAGTCAGACCCTACCTCGACCCGGTGTTATTCAGACCCTACCTCAACCTGGTGATAGTCAGACCCTACCTCGACCTGGTGATAGTCAGACCCTACCTCGACCCGGTGATAGTCAGACCCTACCTCGACCCGGTGTTATTCAGACCCTACCACAACCTGGTGATAGTCAGACCCTACCACAACCTGGTGATAGTCAGACCCTACCTCAACCTGGTGATAGTCAGACCCTACCACAACCTGGTGATAGTCAGACCCTACCTCGACCCGGTGTTATTCAGACCCTACCTCAACCTGGTGTTAGTCAGACCCTACCACGACCTGGTGTTAGTCAGACCCTACCACGACCTGGTGATAGTCAGACCCTACCACGACCTGGTGATAGTCAGACCCTACCACGACCTGGTGATAGTCAGACCCTACCTCGACCTGGTGATAGTCAGACCCTACCTCGACCTGGTGATAGTCAGACCCTACCTCGACCCGGTGATAGTCAGACCCTACCTCGACCCGGTGATAGTCAGACCCTACCTCGACCCGGTGATAGTCAGACCCTACCTCGACCCGGTGATAGTCAGACCCTACCTCGACCCGGTGATAGTCAGACCCTACCTCGACCCGGTGATAGTCAGACCCTACCTCGACCCGTTGATAGTCAGACCCTACCTCGACCCGGTGATAGTCAGACCCTACCTCGACCCGGTGATAGTCAGACCCTACCTCGACCTGGTGTTAGTCAGACCCTACCTCGACCCGGTGATAGTCAGACCCTACCTCGACCCGGTGATAGCCAGACCCTACCTCAACCTGGTGTTATTCAGACCCTACCTCAACCTGGTGATAGTCAGACCCTACCTCAACCTGGTGATAGTCAGACCCTACCTCAACCTGGTGATAGTCAGACCCTTCCTCAACCTGGTGATAGTCAGACCCTACCTCAACCTGGTGATAGTCAGACCCTACCTCAACCTGGTGATAGTCAGACCCTACCTCGACCTGGTGATAGTCAGACCCCACCTCAACCTGGTGATAGTCAGACCCTACCTCAACCTGGTGATAGTCAGACCCTACCTGGATATAAACAGAGTTGCTCTACGCTCGTCATCGTCTTGAGCCCGCCTCCCTGTTCTGTGATTGGTTCCCTATCTCAGGAGGAGAGTTTGTCTTGGTGGCCATGTTAACTTTCTGTATAAGAGCATGAGTTCACTCAGCTAGTAGCTGCTGGACCTGATCACACATGACAAATAAACCTGAAACATATCAAGTGATATCTGACACATTTACAGTGTGTTTAGCATCAGATTCCCTCTTAGTGTTTCCTGTTGAGCTGTGTTGTAACCATAGTAACACAAAGACTTTACTACTAACAACACTGAAGATGAAGATCAACTTTTAAATGTTTCCACAGAAGTGAATCGTGACCAATATTTAAATTAAAATACATTTGCAGAAAAGCTTTTTCATTTTAAGAATGTTGCTCATAAATACATTTAATAAATCATCCACTTTACATTTTCATTTTCTTCTTCAGGACTTTTATAATCAAAGAGAAAACAAAGAGGACGTTATGTTGTCTGAGCATATTCTATATATATATATATATATATATATATATATATATATATATATATATATATATATATATATATATATATATATATATATATATAGTGTTCATTCTGAGTCAGCTGTGTGTAATTACCTGATCATGTTATCTGGTGATGTCATCAGGTGAAGCTGTTTGAAGCTTGATCAGATAATCAGAGCTTTGATCAGCTGACTGTTAGTAAACAAGCAGGAGGAACGATGGAGGCGAGACGACAACATGAGGGCCAGAGAGCCTGGAGAAACCACAGAAGAAGAGATCTGACTCTATTACAACCACAGAAGAAGAGATGAAACAGTCCTCCTGTCCTCTGACCGTCAACATGTTGACACACACACACACACAGACTCACACACACACACACACACACACACACACACACACACACACACACAGTAACACACACGCACACACACACACACACACACACACAGGTAACACACACACACACACACACACACACACAGTAACACACACACACACACACAGTAACACACACGCACACACACACACACACACACACACAGGTAACACACACACACACACACACACACACACAGGTAACACACACACACACACACACACACACACACAGTAACACACACACACACACACACATAGTCACACACACTGTGCTGTTGAGGTTAATGAGCCGATGAAAACACACAACAAGCAGAGTGTTTGACCCAAACAGAGCAGGTCACACACACACATATATACACACATATACACACACACACACACACACACATATATACACACATATACACACACACACACACACACACACACCTGAGACTCACACACACACACACACTTGTAGCTGTAAACACAGAACGTTTATATTTTAATATAATATAATATAATATAAAGAGTAAGTAAAGATTATATTATATTATATATATTATATTATATATATATTATATATATATAATATTTAACATTTTAATAAAGAGAAAATAAATCCTATTAAATATGAAACTTTATTTATTTAGTTTCATGTGATAAATAATGTTAAAGTTTAAAATCCTGTTAGAGATCAGCTGGTCTGAGTCCCGACCGGAGGACCTCTCTGCATGCCCCCCCCCTCCTACCCCCCCCCCCCTACCCCCCCTCTGTCCCCCCCTCCTACCCCCCATCTCTCTGTCCCCCCCCTCCTACCCCCCCTCCTACCCCCCATCTCTCTGTCCCCCCCTCCTACCCCCCCTCCTACCCCCCCTCCTACCCCCCATCTCTCTGTCCCCCCCTCCTACCCCCCCTCCTACCCCCCATCTCTCTGTCCCCCCCTCCTACCCCCCCTCCTACCCCCCCTCCTACCCCCCATCTCTCTGTCCCCCCCTCCTACCCCCCCTCCTATCCCCATCTCTGTCCCCCCATCTCTGTCCCCCCCTCCTACCCCCCCCTTAATGATGTTTTATATTATTATTGTTATTATTAAAGATGTTTTATATTATTATTGTTATTATTAATGATGCTTTATATTATTATTGTTATTATAAAAGATGTTTTATATTATTATTGTTATTATTAATGATGTTTTATATTATTATTGTTATTATTAAAGATGTTTTATATTATTATTGTTATTATTAAAGATGTTTTATATTATTATTGTTATTATTAAAGATGTTTTATATTATTATTGTTATTATTAAAGATGTTTTATATTATTATTGTTATTATTAAAGATGCTTTATATTATTATTGTTATTATTAAAGATGCTTTATATTATTATTGTTATTATTAATGATGTTTTATATTATTATTGTTATTATTAATGATGTTTTATATTATTATTGTTATTATTAATGATGTTTTATATTATTATTGTTATTATTAAAGATGTTTTATATTATTATTGTTATTATTAAAGATGTTTTATATTATTATTGTTATTATTAAAGATGTTTTATATTATTATTGTTATTATTAAAGATGTTTTATATTATTATTGTTATTATTAAAGATGCTTTATATTATTATTGTTATTATTAATGATGTTTTATATTATTATTGTTATTATTAAAGATGCTCTGACCATAAAGATGTATTGTGTTTAACAGCTTCACATGAAACACTATCTAACTCATAATAAAACTGCTTTATTTTACATTTCTTCTGGTTTCATGTTTTTATCTCAGACGTCTGAACTATGAAGCAACTTTAAACTTTTATTTATAATATAAATGTGAAAATGAGACTTTATGTTTTATTGTTTCTGGTTCCACAGATCAGATGTTCTGATAGAAAGACTGAATGTGAAGAATAGATGTCCCCCCCCCCTCTCCCCCCCTCAGAGCTAAAGAGCCCCCCCCCCCCCCCCTCAGGGCTAAAGAGCCCCCCCCTCCCCCCTCCCCCCCCCCAGATGAAAGCAGAGTGATGGAGCTGAAGAGTCGACACCAGCTGCTTCCTCTGCTTTAACATCACTCAGACACTAAAACCTCCATCTTCATCTTCATCCTCCTCTTCTGCAGATGTCTCTTCCTCTTCATCTTTCTGACTCATCTTCATCATCATCTTCATCTTCATCTTCATCTTCATCTTCATCATCATCATCATCACTGCGTCTCCCTCAGTGTCAGTAATAACTCCAAACATCAGCCACAGGTAGATACTGCTGTCAATGTATTCTACTAATATTACTATTATTATTATTATTATTATTATTATTATTATTATTATTATTATTATTATTATTATTATTATTATTATTATTATTATTATTATTATAACAATAATAATAATAATAATAATATAATAATGATAATAATAATAATAGTTATAATGATAGTAATAATAGTTATAATAATAATAATATTAGTGGTAATGATAGTAATAATATTATTCTGCATGAACAGTCATGAGTCAGAGAAACATTATTATTAAACTTTTGCTGCTTTTAGTGGATTTTTGGTTTATTGAAGATAATAAAATATAAATTACTGAATGATATCAAGACTTCAGCGGTCCTCTGGAGGGCCGGAGCCGTAGGTTGGGAACCGGCGGTCCTCTGGAGGGCCGGAGCCGTAGGTTGGGAACCGGCGGTCCTCTGGAGGGCCGGAGCCGTAGGTTGGGAACCGGCGGTCCTCTGGAGGGCCGGAGCCGTAGGTTGGGAACCGGCGGTGCTTTGGATATATATATATATATTATATATATATATATATATATATATATATATATATATATATATATATATATATATATATATATATATATATATATATATATGTATGATATATGATCTCATGTGTAGCTGATGTGATTCCAACAGTTTCTCTGTTTTTGCTTACGTATAAAGATTTACAACAACTCAATGTTAGAATAATAACAACCAGCATATCTAATATATATATATATAATATATATATATATTGTATATATATATATATATATATATATATATATATATATATATATATATATATATATATATATATATAATATATATATATATTATATATATATATATTAGATATGCGTTGTTATTATTCTAACATTGAGTTGTTGTAAATCTTTATACGTCATTGACACTATTAAGGATATAAAAAGACTAAAACTACAGATTTTAAACTTTATTGAACGAATGTAAAAGAGACATTATGAATAAAGAGAACATGAAGCTACGTTATGAACCAACAGCTAAAATACACAACTCACACACACACACTGAACCTACACACACACACACACACACTGAACCTACACACACACACACACACACACTGAACCTACACACACACACACACACTGAACCTACACACACACACACACTGAACCTACACACACACACACACACACACACACTGAACCTACACACACACACACACACACTGAACCTACACACACACACACACACACACACACACACACACACACACACACTGAACCTACACACACACACACACACACACACACTGAACCTACACACACACACACACTGAACCTACACACACACACACACACACACACACACACACTGAAAGGTTTTCAGTCCCGGCTCCACTGATCTGGTGTAACGAGCTGATTGGCTGATATATGAGTCACCTGCCAATCAGCTCAATGCTTCATTGTTACCACTTCAACCAGGAAGTAAAACACCTCAGGTGAGACAACAACAACAATAGAAGACGCAGCAGAGAGAGGAAGAGGAGAGGAAGAGGAGAGGAAGAGGAAGAGGAGAGGAAGAGGAGAGGAAGAGGAAGAGGAGAGGAAGAGGAGAGGAAGAGGAGAGGAAGAGGAGAGGAAGAAGAAGAGGAAGAGGAGAGGAAGAGGAGAGGAAGATGAGAGGAAGAGGAAGAGGAAGAGGAGAGGAAGAGGAGAGGAAGAGGAGAGGAAGAGGAGAGGAAGAGGAGAGGAAGAGGAAGAGGAAGAGGAGAGGAAGAGGAGAGGAAGAGGAGAACATGCTGCTGAATTAGTTTCTTGCCTCTTTTTTTTTTCTTTATATTTTTTCTGCTATTTTATTTTTCAGTTTACTGTTTTTTGTTCATCCAATGTAAATATATCAGCTGTGCGTGTTGCCAGCATGTGTGTGTACGTGCACATATTATAGCAAAGCAAACTAGAGATGAGAGCTTCTCATTATTAACAGTGCAGCTGGTTAGACAAACATCTGTAATATGAATGAAGTGAGATGTGATCATGTTTTATGTGGTTCTGGTTGCAGAGCTTCATCCTGCAGGATATACGAGATATACGAGGTGTTTGAGGTGTTTGAGGTGTTTGAGGTGTTTGAGGTGTTTTGATGAAACCAGACTAGTTTGCAAAATAGTGTTTTAGCAATTGAAAACAACAGTGAAGAGACAACAGCAGATCAAACCTCTAGTGTTGATGCAGTGTATAGGTTGTGCAGCAGCGCCCCCTGCTGGTCAACCTACTGTAGTACAGGTTCCACCTTAAGTCTAAGTTTAAAGTTCAGAAGATAAAACCTTTGTGATCACAGCAGTCATTTAAACACTTCACAGACAAATGTACATTTATTAATTATATTAAAGTCAAACACTGAGCAGAGAGGATCAGTCCCAGCTCGGGGGGGGGGGGGGGGGGGTTTACAGTCGCTCCTCTTTTCCTCCTCTGCTCCTCCTCTTTTCCTCCTCTGCTCCTGCTCCTCCTGCTGCTCCTCCTGCTGCAGGCTGCAGAGCTGCTAGTTAGTTGTTCTCCTGGTGGTGGGATGACGCACTGGTGACTAAAAACTATACTATAAACTGTGTGATGGATCAGTTCAGGGACAAACAGCTCAGAGGCTCTCTGCTCAGTCAGTGGAGGGTTTTATTTGGGTTGTTTTGCATGTTAATTATTGCAGTGCTCTCTTTAAGTGTTTTTAACTTGTGAAACAGTTTTAGTTTTATGTACCTGATAAGAAAGACAAAGTGAATCTGAAGAAACCAGAATTAAAAAAATAACTTTAATGTTTATTTATGACACAGTTGATGAATTATAAATGACATTTATACTTTACAGATAAGACTTTAAAAACACAGCTCAGAGAGATCACAGTGACATCACAGTGACATCACAGTGACATCACTAGGGTAGAGGACAGTCCAGCAGGTGGCAGTAATGTAACACTTATCTATACAAACCACCATAAACTCACCAGAGGAAGCAGATGGGGCAAAGCTGCATGTTTCTGTGCAAATGTTCATGTAATATATTTAAAATTCAAGTTTGTGAAACAGATGAGAAACAAAAGCAAAGAAGCAAAGAAAGCAAAGAAAGCATGGATACATGTTCTGACGTCTTTGCTGAGTTCAGACATGACGATGCAGCAGCTTGAACGACGTCCTCTGTACAGTCCAACTTTATTTAAACCTGAAGGGATGAACAACACATCAGTCACCTTCAGGTCACATGATCACAGCGAAGTCAACATCTGATTGGAAGAAGTTCTCCTTAAAGTCCTAATGCAGTAAAAGTCCTGCAGTATTATGAGTAGTTAAAGTAACACTGAAATATTGGATCATTTGAACATTTATTGAAATGAAAGCATGAGAGAAGTTTAGAGGAGCTGTTAACAACTCATAGACATCTGAGATGTGAGCGACTACACACTGCTGTCTGGTTCCATCTTTAACAATGTGTTGTATTTATAAAGCTTGTTATATTATATATATATAAAATATAATATATATATATATATTATCCATTGTGTCAAATCTGCTTCTGAAAAGTAACTAAAGCTGTTAAATAAATGTAGTGGAGTAGAAAGTAAAGTACTAGTACCTCAAACTGTACTGCAGTAAAGTACAAGTACCTCAAACTGTACTGCAGTAAAGTACAAGTACCTCAAACTGTACTACAGTAAAGTACAAGTACCTCTAACTGTACTACAGTAAAGTACAAGTACCTCAAACTGTACTGCAGTAAAGTACAAGTACCTCCAACTGTACTGCAGTAGAGTACAAGTACCTCAAACTGTACTACAGTAAAGTACAAGTACCTCAAACTGTACTGCAGTAAAGTACAAGTACCTCAAACTGTACTGCAGTAGAGTACAAGTACCTCTAACTGTACTACAGTAAAGTACAAGTACCTCTAACTGTACTACAGTAAAGTACTAGTACCTCTAACTGTACTACAGTAAAGTACCTCGTTACTTTCCAGCTCTGTATCATGAAGCAGAAATGCTTGCGTGAGCTCTACTGACCTCAGAGTCTCCAGTTTACAGTCTGGACTCTCCTGAAAATCAAAGAGTAGCTTCCGTCCTGAATCCTGCAGCTTGTTGAGGCTCAGATCCAGATCTCTCAGATGGGAGGGGTTGGACTTCAGAGCTGAGGCCAGAGATGAACAGCCTTTATCTGTGATGTGACAGTCCTTCAACCTGCAGATAGACAGATGTTATCAAACCACAGCTGGTTTTTAGATTCTGTACAGAGGAAAAAGAGATTGTGTACCATAACGTCTCCAGTCCACAGTTTGGACTCTGCAGCCCAGCAGACAGTAACTCCACTCCTGAATCCTGCAGCTTGTTGAGACTCAGATCCAGCCTTCTCAGGTGGGAGGGGTTGGTCTTCAGAACTGAGGCCAGATATAAGCAGCTGTCCTTTGTCATCAGACAGTTCTTCAACCTGCACAGAGGACATGATTTTAACAAACCACAGATTGCTGTCAGATCGATACAGAAGCTAAATATATAACCTACCTCAGAGTCTCCAGTCTGCAGTGTGGACTCTCCAGGCCAAAGGACAGCAGCTTTACTCCTGAATCCTGCAGCTTGTTGTAGCTCAGATCCAGCTCTCTGAGATGGGAGGAGTTGGAGCTCAGAGCTGAGGCCAGATGTGAGCAGGAGCTCTCTGACAGTTCGCAGTGATTAAGTCTGTAATTTCAGGATAAACAGTTTAGGATCAGTGATGTATGTTTATTTAACACTTTGGTTTATTTTGACTGGGATTTTATATTCTTGCTTAAACAGATATAAATCTTTTAGGAAACTGTAGTAATATTTTTATGATATCAACAATGCCTGAAACTGACCTGTGGAAAAAGACACAGCTTCCTTATTTTCTTTGTGGTTTGACTCAACTGAGCCGAATAGGATTTACTTAATTTCACAGAGATATGATGCACAGAGCAAAAACAGGATGCTGAACAGCTTGAGGTGCGACACAGACACAACTGACAGGTTTTATACCAACTATGACTGAAATACATTTACACACATTCATATTTTCCTTCTCTTTTATAATTTCTTTTTTAATGTTTTCTGTCAGTTTATATTTTTACTTTAATTTGACAACTCTGAAATGAACCATATTACTCAAAATACTATTAATATTAATTGTATACCCATATATTCTCTCTTAACATTGTCAGAATCGATGATATTCTGATTGATACATTGATTTGGTTATACAGTATTATGCTATATTCACAGTGTTCATGTACCGTAAATGCACTCAAATGTAGAATTTATTTCAGTCATTGCCAGAGGTAAAAAAAACCGAACAGATATTTAACATCTCCAGTTGGTCATTTAATTATCAGTTCCAGGTTGTAGTAAAAACTCAATTCCTTTTACTCAACATACAACAAATAAAAGTTTCCTGAAGAAGATCTAAAAGAAAGACGGTCCGTGAACTGACCTCAGTCTCTCCAGTCTGCAGTTTGGACTCTGCAGTCCCTCAGAGAGCTGCTTCACTCCTGAATCCTGTAGCTCGTTGTTATTCAGGTCCAGCTCTCTCAGATGGGAAGGGTCCGAGCTCAGAGCTGACGCCAAAGAAGCACAGCTGATCTCTGACAAACTGCAGCGACTCAATCTGAAGAAAGGATAAAATATTTCACAAAATCAAATTCATAATAAATCTGAGCAAATGGTTTCTTTGTCCTTAATAATGGACTAAAGTCCTGAGAAGTTTGGACATATTGTGATGTGTTTACTGATTTAGGCTTGCTGGATCACCAGTAAGCCTAGAATGTTAGCGACATACTCTAAAAATAGTCCTGTATTAAAACAGCATAAAAGGCTGTGTTAGTGGTGGCATGTTGCTTCAGGTACAGGTATGACATGAAATATGGTCCATGAAGTCGGTTGGAGTAACAGATCTGTACATTTGAAGGTTTATCAGACACCAAAAGAAGAAGGTGAAGATGGTGTCTGACCTCAGAGTCTCCAGTCTCCACTGTGGACTCTCCAGTCCCTCAGTCAGCAGCTTCAGTCCTGAATCCTGCAGGTTGTTAGAGCTCAGCTCCAGCTCTCTCAGATGGGAGGGGTTGGACTTCAGAGCTGAGGTCAGAGAAACACAGCTGTTCTCTGTTAGTCCACAATTAGCAAGTCTATAAAAAAGAGATAAAATCTCTATCAGAGATGACATGGTAAGAAAAAAGATAATATTTGAATTGACTGAATAGTATTCCCAACACCGTCACACAAATGTGTGTATATGCTGAGCAAAATTTTAAACACTTTTGTTTTTGTTTATAACAAAAAAGTACAAGAATTTGTTAACATTTGTATCTGTGATTATTTCATCTGATGCCATGGTAACATAGCAGCATGATGAAGAGAATAAGAGTTTTTGTTCTACAAAGATCGAAGAGAAGATGAATGTCTGATACATCATTTTCAGGTTGTTTAAATTTTGCCCAGTTTAAGATTTACAAAAGTAAAAGTAAGTGAACTGACGAAAGAGTCTCGAGTCTACAATGTGGACTCTCCAATCCGGCAGACAAGAGCTTCACTCCTGAATCTTGTGGCTTGCTTCCTCTCAGGTCCAGCTCTCTCAGGTGGGAGGGGTTGGACTTCAGAGCTGAGGCAACAACTTCATAGTGAGTCTCTGAGAGCCAACATTCATGAAGTCTGGGAAGACAAAGTGAATGTAAAGTCAAAATGAAAAATATGTGTACCAAACGTAGGTGGAGTGGAAAATACACAGCATGTTTATTTCCCCTGACATGATAATCAATCTCTAAAGCAGAGACATCTGTGGCAACGTGTGTTTATCAAATGTTTATTTTCAAACTCTTGTCTTCAAACAATTTAGACACTTAAATCACCTCCCAAATTGTCTTTTCCAATTCTGAACCCTGCTGCCAGACACTGTGACAGTGGCTCCACAAAGCTGTACAATGATGTTACAATCTGGACTTACCGAGCCTTTCTGCAGTTCCTCACAGCTGGGATCAGTCTCAGTCGACCCTCCAGTGATGTGTTGTACTTCTCCAGGTCCAACTCATCCAGAACCTCCTCTGACATCTGCAGCATGTAGGCCAGAGCTGAGCAGTGGATATCAGAGAGTTCCTTCCCTGATCTGTTGTCTGACTTCAGGAACTCTTGAATCTCCTGATGTACTGAGCGGTCGTTCATCTCCATCAGACAGTGGAAGATGTTGATGCTTCTGTCAGGAGAAATTCTGTGGGTATTCATCTCTTTCAGGTTGCTGATGACTCTCTGGATGGTTTCTGGACTGTTATCTGTCTGACCCAGCAGGCTTCCTAAGAGACTCTGGTTGGACTCCAGAAAGAGGCCATGAAGGAAGCGGACAAACAGGTCCAGGTGGCCATTTTCACTGAAGAGAGATTTCTCCATGGCTCCCCTCAGGAAGACATCCAGAGATGGGTAATGAGTGTCTTCTTCCTCTTCTTCTCCCTCTTCTTCTTCTTCTTCTGCTTCTTCTTCTTCTTCTTCTTCCACATCTCCCAGGAAGTCCTCCAGTACCTTTGTCTTCCTGCTGGTGTAACAGTGGTACATGTAGACTGCAGCCAGAAACTCCTGAACGCTCAGATGAACAAAGCTGTAGACTGTTTTCTGGAAGATCACACTCTCTCTTTTGAAGATCTGTGTACAAACTCCTGATAACACCGAGGCCTCTGTGACATCAAGACCACACTGCTCCAGGTCTTCTTGGTAGAACATGATGTTTCCTTTCTCCAGTTGTTCAAACGCCAGCCTCCCCAGCTTCAGAAGAAGTTCACTGTCAGCCTCCGTCAGCTCCTGTGGACTCCTCTCATGTCCCTCATCATACTTGTTCTTCTTCCTCTTTGTCTGAACCAGCAGGAAGTGTGAGTACATGTCAGTCAGGGTCTTGGGCAGCTCTCCTCTCTGGTCTGAAGTCAACATGTGGTCCAGAACTGTAGCAGTGATCCGGCAGAAGACTGGGATGTGACACATGATGTGGAGGCTCCTGGATGTCTTGATGTGTGAGATGATTGTGCTGGACTGCTTTTCATCACTGAATCTCCTCCTGAAGTACTCCTCCTTCTGGGCGTCAGTGAAGCCTCGTACTTCTGTTACCCTGCTAACACATGAAGGAGGGATCTGATTGGCTGCTGCAGGTCGGGAAGTTATCCAGACGAGAGCCGAGGGAAGCAGCTTCCCCTCGATGAGGTTTGTCAACAGCACCCTGACTGATGACTTCTGTGTGACATCAGACACGACCTCACTGTTGTTGAAATCCAGTGAAAGTCTGCTTTCATCCAGGCCGTCAAAGATGAACAGAACTTTACAGACAGCAAGCTTCTCTGCTGTGAGCTTCTGTAATGTTGGATAGAAAACATGGATCAGCATGAGCAGACTGTACTGCTCATCTTTGATCAAGTTCAGCGCCCTGAACGAGAACAGAATCAGCAGACTGATATCTTGGTTGTTGGAGCGCTGTGCCCAGTCCAGAGTGAACTTCAGCACTGAGAAGGTTTTTCCAACGCCAGCGACGCCGTTCATCAGAACCACTCTGATGTGTTTCTGTTGGTCAGGTAAGACTTTAAAGATGTCCTGACACTTGATTGGAGCGTCATGGAGGGTCTCCATCTTGGAAGCTGTTTCAAGCTGCCACACCTCATGTTGGGTATTAACCTCTTCACTCTGTCCCTCTGTGATGTACACCTCAGTGAAGATGCTGATGAGGAAGGTTTTAGTTCCTGCTTCATCAGTTCCTTGAGTCACACATTCAGATGTGCTGCTCAGACTGATCTGATGTTCATCTAAAACCTCCTGCAGACCACTTTCTGCTGAAAGAGAAGAGAAATAGTTCATTCAGTTAAAGACATTCACATCCCAACCTTCTCCCCTCTCCTCTGTTGTTCCTCAAGGCTCTGTCCTCAGTCCTATTTATCATGTATCTCCTTCCTCTTGGTCATATTTTCCCAAAATACAACATCCATTTCCATTGTTACGCGGACGACACCCAGCTCTACCTCTCTTCTAATGTTACCCGGTCGGCCTACTTCCATCTTCACAATTAACCGCCTCCGTCCGTCCCTCACTTCCAACAGCGCTGCCATCCTGGTCCAGACTCTAGTCACATCCCGCCTAGACTATTGTGACTCCTCTTCGGTCTCCCCACAAGTCCATACGTACAATAATCTAAAATGTTGTTTTCAGAGATGATGACATCAGCAGACAGATCTTCAGTCTTACTTTGTACAGTGCTGGTCTGACTGTCTGTCTGCAGTCCAGGTCTGGTTCTGGATCCTTCTGCACACTGGGGACAGGAGGAGTCTCCTGATGAAGCAGACTGGTCCCAGTATGAGGTGATGCACTGGCTGCAGAACCAGTGTCCACAGCTGGTAGAGACTGGATCCTTCAGGACGTCCTGACACAAAGAACAGCAGGACGGCTGCTCCTGAGTCCTTCAAAAATAATAAAGACAGACATGGATTTATAGTCTGGTAACCTCAGCCTCAGGTGGCAGATTATCATGATGGTAGGAAGGAAGGTGCAGCTAAGGGGGCTAAGGTGTTCTGTGATACAAACATTATCATCATTTCTGACTACAGATGTGGTCTATTAGACCATTAGTAGATCTATTTTGGTTAAAGGGTATTACACTAGCTAAAGTTAAGCAATAATGAGTTGCTGCTGTCAGACTAGATGCTACTTCTACTTTTATACAGTCTTTAGTAGTTCTTATATAAGAGCATTTTCACATCCTTATAACATCTTCAGGTCAGTTTACAGTAGAAACAGTCTCTTACTTTGAGTCTGAGGGTCCAGGTTCATTACTGAAGAATGGAGGCTCTTCTTTAGAGACATCACTCTTCACAGAAAGACAACTGGGTGGTAAAGAATCTGCTCTCTCCTTGTGGTGCTGACCTCTGAAAACAGCAAAAACATGTTATTCACATTATATAATAACTGCAAACATATCAAAAGGACAAAGGGTCTCTGAACTCACAAAGAATGTCACTGTCAATAGTTTGTAGAATATAAAGCTTGTAGCAGAGGATCCTGCTAGCTTACCTTTGGTTTTACCTCATACTGTTATATTACTAACTTTGGCTTATAAATACATTCCTGTTATTTGATTAACAACAATCATACAGACGGGTACAATAGAGGTTTTTGGCTTCCTCCTCGTGTAGTTAAAAGCAGGAGAAACAGTCTCTTACTTTGAGGGTCCAGGTTCATTACTGAAGTGTGGAGGGGATTCTCTGGACCAATCACTCTTCACAGAAGGACAACTGGGTAGTAAATCTGCTCTCTTCTTGTGGTGCTGACCTCTGGAAACAACAAACACATTTTATTTAAATATAACCTGTAAAATGATCAAAAGGACAAAGGGTCTCTCACTGTAGGACCCTAACCCCCTCAGACGGACAACTGATCAATATGATGACTCAAACATTACGTCATTGTTTGTGAATCAGAAGCTGTAAATCTGTCAGTAGATTCAGACCATTATGTTTTTATTTAGCATATTTAGTATTGAACTAATCTAAAGTAACCAGAAAGCGTTCATCATCTTCATCATCGTCGTCATCATCATCATCATCATCATCATCAGTAGAAACTTACTTTGTGTCTGAAGGTTCATGACTGAAGGATTCAGGTAAATCTTTGGAGCGATGACTCTTCACTGACTGACAGCTCTCGTCTTCATCACTCATCTCCTCCTCTTCATCACTCATCTCCTCCTCTTCATCACTCATCTCTTCTTCCCTCAGTCTGAGTTTAATCATGAAAACAAACACAGAAGTTTAATGTGTAAAACGTTTCTGATGTTTTGAAGCTTCAACCAATCAGATGTCAGAGGGAAAACCCGTCATTATGTTTCCTGTTTAACAGGAAACTCCTGCAGGTTAGAAACCAACACGTGAATAAACAAAGTTAAACTATTGAACATAGTTATTAAACATAGTTATTAAACTGCAAATTCAGCACAACATATTGTTTAAACTTTGATATTTGATCATTTCTAGCATTAATCTTGTGACGCGTTTAAACAAACAACGATGTAATCTTTGTGTAACTCTAACATCAGTCTGGCTTCATGTTACAAATATAAGTTAAAGAAGTTTAATAACCTGCAGCTGCTCCTCTCTTTCTTCTCTTTTCTCTCTCTTTCTTCTTTTCTCTGTTTCTTCTCTTTTCTCTGTGCAGCAGATGTTTTAATGAATGAAAGATGAACTACTTTCACTTTCCTGGAAATGAGGCTGAGTTTGAGGGGCGGAGTTAGATTCAGGTGTCAGGTTTGAAGAGGGACTACTGCACATGCGCAGTAGTGTTCTCCACTGCACATGCGCAATAGTGTTCTCCCCGCTGGCCCCGCCCTCTATTGCGATGACGTCACATACTTTTAAAATCAATTTAAAAGTTTTAAAAACATGAAACCTCCATGGATCGAAAGTTCAGTAGTTACAGACTTTTATACTTTATGTTAAATAAATGAAAATAAAAGATAAAACATGTTCATCTCAACAGGACAGTGATGTGTTATCTTCTTTATTTATATTATACAGACATCAGCTGGTTTCAGATACAAACAGCTGCTGGATGTTATCAGCTGTGAGTAATTAAAGCAGCAACACGTCACATCCTGATTTATTCTAATTTAACTTTAGATGTACCTGTCAATCAAACAGTGTGGGGGCGGGGCTTCCGTAGATCCCTGCAGTCACAGGTTTAACTCTGAATGCAACTTTAATGGTTTGTTTAAAAAGTGTTATGATTAGTTTTCTTCTTATTGGTGAAAGGATGAAAGCTGCAGGAGATTAATGAAAGTGACAAACACAACAAAGTTCAGGGTTTAGAGTCAAAGTGAAAGAAGCAGCAGTTTGAGGGTTGATCCTTAATGTTACTGCTTCAGATATCAGCTGCAGTGTGTTGGTTTGGCCAGCAGGTGGAGCTGCTGCATCATTAATAAACTCAGACTTCATTCATCACACTGTTTGATCAACTTCTTTAAACTAAATTAAACATCTGAAAACATTTGATTTTGTTGGCTGAGAAAAGGAGTTTATAGTTTTTCACAGTAAGACTTCACACAGACGTAAAGTTGTTATATGTACTTTATTTAAACCTGTTTCTGTATCAACACGTCTAATGACTGCACACACAAGCTGAAGACTTGAGCTCTGCAGTCAAAGTGAAGAAAGAAGTGTGATGGCCGACTGCTCCAGTTTCAGTCTGATGAAGATATTATTAGACTGACATGAGAAGGTGTTACATTCACCTCAATAACACACACAACACCACACACACCTGTTAGCCCAACAATTAGTGCTGGAACTAGTACTCACACACTGTACTGCAGTAAAAGTACCAATACAGTCATCTACAAATACTCTATTACAGTAAAAGTACTGCAGTATTATGAGTGATGTAGTATGCAGTATTACAGTAAAAGTACTGCAGTATTATAGTGATGTAGTATGCAGTATTACAGTAAAAGTACTGCAGTATTATGAGTGATGTAGTATGCAGTATTACAGTAAAAGTACTGCAGTATTATGAGTGATGTAGTATGCAGTATTACAGTAAAAGTACTGCAGTATTACAGTAAAAGTACTGCAGTATTACAGTAAAAGTACTGCAGTATTACAGTAAAAGTACTGCAGTATCGATGTGTATTTTCCAGTGGTTGTTATAAATGTTTCTCTGTTAAAGTAACAAACATGTTTTTACTACTTGTGACCATGTTCCCGTCATCAGTTGGGTGTAATGAGCCTCTCAGCCTGGGGGGGGGCGCTGCTGAAGCTGCAGACTTCTGACTGTCGGTGTTTTATTTAAATAAATAAACAACCTGATTGGTCAGAGAGTTCACAGAGAATCAACCAACCAGCACACTGACTGACAACAGCAACTGTGTGTGTGTGTGTGTGTGTGTGTGTGTGTGTGTGTGTGTGTGTGTGTGTGTGTGTGTGTGTGTGTGTGTGTGTGTGTGTGTGTGTGTGTGAGCTGGTCCTCAAATAGAGTTTGGTCTCTTTGTCTGAACTTCATCGTGTTCACAGACCGTCAGTGGATTCATCAACGAGCCGATCAGCTGATCAGTCGTCAGGACTTCTGGATCCAGACTGAAAACGTAAGAAACTATTTGTGTTTCAGTGTTTGAGTGTTTGAGTGATGAAGGTCACAGGTTTGATTCTGTTAAAGTAGAAAACAGCCAGAATGAAACAAGATGATGATTGTTCTGAAGTTATTTCTTATAAAACTAAACACAACCATGAAGATGTTAAAGAAACTGGATTAAATACGTAGATACGTAGATGTATAGATGTGTAGATATGTAGATGTGTAATATGCATTTAAACTTTTATTACACTTTTATTTTGATTTCTACTAAATGTTCTAGAATAATCAGTTTATTAAAGTGTTAGAAAGACAATGATGTGACACACTGAGGATGTTTACAGTCAGACTTACATTAAAAGGCTTTTCTTCATCCAAGTTTGTTTTTAGCAGAATAAAAAGTTCAACGTTAAATATTTGTTTTTATTTCTGAACCTGCAGGAGACAAAACATCTGGACATCAGAGACATCAGAGTAACATCTGGACATCAGATACATCAGAGTAACATCTGGACATCAGAGTAACACCAGAGTAACATCTGGACATCAGAGTAACATCTGGACATCAGAGTAACATCTGGACATCAGAGTAACATCTGGACATCAGAGTAACATCTGGACATCAGAGACATCAGAGTAACATCTGGACAACAGAGTAACATCAGAGTAACATCTGGACAACAGAGTAACATCAGAGTAACATCTGGACATCAGAGTAACATCAGAGTAACATCTGGACATCTGGACAACAGAGTAACATCTGGACATCAGAGTAACATCTGGACATCTGGACATCAGAGTAACATCTGGACATCTGGACATCAGAGTAACATCTGGACATCAGAGACATCAGAGTAACATCTGGACATCAGAGTAACATCTGGACATCAGAGTAACATCTGGACATCAGAGTAACATCTGGACGTCAGAGTAACATCTGGACATCAGAGTAACATCTGGACATCTGGACATCAGAGTAACATCTGGACATCAGAGTAACATCTGGACATCAGAGTAACATCTGGACATCAGAGTAACATCTGGACATCAGAGTAACATCTGCACGATAAACAGCGTCTGTCTGCTGACGTCTGAACAGGATAATAATAATAATAATAATAATAATAATAATAATATGTGAAGAACATCTTAACTGTTAAATATTATATACAATAAATGTGGACAGTAGAATCTTCTGGACTGTTATTGAAAGTTTGGACCTGAGTGACCCGATACAGAGAAGAAGAGGAGGAGGAGTCAGAGGACTGATGGGAGGAACAGTGTGTAAGGAGGAGGTGAAGGAGGAGAAGAGGAGGAGCGAGGACAGTCTGACGTCAGCCGACAGAATCAGAAAACACACCGTCAAACAGTTTGGATACAACGTGCTGAGTCTGGCTCGCAGAGGACTGAAGGTACCAGTACCATGTAGTACTACACACAGTACTACATGTAGTAGTACACACACTAACCCTACACATAGTACTACATGTAGTAGTACTACTACATGTAGTACTACTACATGTAGTACTACTACATGTAGTACTACTACATGTAGTACTATGTGTAGTACTACATGTAGTAGTACTACTACATGTAGTACTACACATAGTACTACATGTAGTAGTACTACAAGTACCAGAAGTAATAACATGAGGAGGAATACTAGCAGTTTGTATTTCTTCTTCTTTTTCTCCTCCTCCTCCTCCCCCTCTTCCTCCTCCTCCTCATCCTCATGCCCCTCCTCCTCCACCTCCTCCACCTCCTCCTCCTCCACTTCCTCCACCTCCTCCTCCTCCTCCTCCTCCTCCTCCTCCCCCTCTTCCTCCTCCTCCTCCTCCACCTCCTCCTCCTCATCCTCATGCCCCTCCTCGTCCACCTCCTCCTCCTCCTCCTCCTCCTCCTCCTCCCCCTCCTCCTCCTCCTCCTCCTGCAGGAGGTCCCAGCTGAGTTGTGGGAGTTGTTGGAGTTGGAGAAGTTGAATCTGTCTCTCAACAGTTTGAAGGTTCTTCCTCCTCAACTAGTTCAGCTCTCCAACCTGGTGGTGCTCAACCTGTGGGGCAACCAGGTACACACACACACACACACACACACACACACACACACACACACACACACACACACACACACACACACACACACACACACACAAGCACAAATCTTTATTCTCCATCAGAGCTTCATGGTTCCAGATCCTAGAGGCAGATACAGACCTGAGGTTAAACCTGATGACATCACTATGACATCATCAGGGCTCATTTCTCAGACCGTGTGCCGGCCTTTTAAATGTCTCCTTAATGTCAGAGTGCCTTTGAGCAAGGCAGCGTTGGTCCAGCAGCTGCTCTGTCCTCTGGATAAATAAAGGTTCTAATCTCCTCTCTAATCCAGCAGGATCCAGTGTCTGTCCTTACCTCACCTTCCTCCTTCAGCCAGCGCCCCCTGCAGGCCTCAGTCTTTATTACAGCCACTGTGTGTGTGTGTGTGTGTGTGTGTGTGTATACAGCTGAGCAGTCTGCCGGCAGAGATCGGACAGCTGAGGAGACTCAGAGTTTTATTCGCTTACAGAAACAGACTGACTGAAGTTCCAGAGGAGCTGGGAGCCTGCACACAGCTGGAGGTAAAGCTTCTTCATCACCAGCAGGTCACCTCGTCTTCCTCAGTCTAACAGTGTGTCTCTCTTCGTCTTCCTCAGTCTAACAGTGTGTGTGTCTCTTCGTCTTCCTCAGTCTAACAGTGTGTGTGTCTCTTCCTCAGTCTAACAGTGTGTGTGTCTCTTCGTCAGTCTAACAGTGTGTGTCTCTCTTCGTCTTCGTCAGTCTAACAGTGTGTGTGTCTCTCTTCGTCTTCCTCAGTCTAACAGTGTGTCTCTCTTGGTCTTCCTCAGTCTAACAGTGTGTGTGTCTCTCTTCGTCTTCCTCAGTCTAACAGTGTGTGTCTCTTCGTCTTCGTCAGTCTAACAGTGTGTGTCTCTTCGTCTTCATCAGTCTAACAGTGTGTGTCTCTTCGTCTTCATCAGTCTAACAGTGTGTGTGTCTCTTCGTCTTCCTCAGTCTAACAGTGTGTCTCTCTTGGTCTTCATCAGTCTAACAGTGTGTGTCTTCGTCTTCGTCAGTCTAACAGTGTGTGTGTCTCTTCGTCTTCATCAGTCTAACAGTGTGTGTGTCTCTTCGTCAGTCTAACAGTGTGTGTCTCTTCGTCTTCGTCAGTCTAACAGTGTGTGTCTCTTCGTCTTCATCAGTCTAACAGTGTGTGTGTCTCTTCGTCAGTCTAACAGTGTGTGTCTCTTCGTCTTCATCAGTCTAACAGTGTGTGTCTCTTCGTCTTCATCAGTCTAACAGTGTGTGTCTTGGTCTCTCAGGTGTTGAGTCTAGCCAACAACCAGCTGTCCTCTCTACCAGCGTCTCTGTCCAACCTCACCAGACTCAAGAAGCTCAACCTCAGTCACAACCTCATCGCTCACATCCCAGGCTGCGTCTACAACATGAAAGCTCTGGTAGGTCAGGTGTCCTACAGCTAGCGTCCTGCAGGTGTGTCCTCACAGCTAGCGTCCTGCAGGTGTGTCCCCGCTCACCTATCTCACCTGTCCCCCCAGGTGTTCCTCCACCTGGCCTGCAACCGCCTGGAGAGCCTGGCCGAGAACATCCAGGCTCTGGTAGAGCTCAAGATCCTCATCGTGGAAGAAAACAGCCTCCACTCTCTGCCCAAGGCCCTCTGCCACCTCACCAGGTAACCCCACCTCACCAGGTAACTCCACCTCACCAGGTAACTCCACTTCACCAGGTAACTCCACCTCACCAAGTAACTCCACCTCACCAGGTAACTCCACCTCACCAAGTAACTCCACCTCACCAGGTAACTCCACCTCACCAAGTAACTCCACCTCACCAAGTAACTCCACTTCACCAGGTAACCCCACCTCACCAGGTAACTCCACCTAACCAAGTAACTCCACCTCACCAAGTAACTCCACTTCACCAGGTAACTCCACCTCACCAAGTAACTCCACCTCACCAAGTAACTCCACTTCACCAGGTAACTCCACCTCACCAGGTAACCCCACCTCACCAGGTAACTCCACCTCACCAAGTAACTCCACCTCACCAGGTAACTCCACCTCACCAAGTAACTCCACCTCACCAGGTAACTCCACCTCACCAGGTAACTCCACCTAACCAGGTAGCTCCACTTCACCAGGTAACCCCACCTCACCAGGTAACTCCACCTCACCAGGTAACCCCACCTCACCAGGTAACCCCACCTCACCAGGTAACTCTAACTAATCAGGTAACTCCACCTCACCAAGTAACTCCACCTCACCAAGTAACTCCACCTCACCAGGTAACTCCACCTAACCAGGTAGCTCCACCTCACCAGGTAACCCCACCTCACCAGGTAACTCCACCTCACCAGGTAACCCCACATCACCAGGTAACCCCACCTCACCAGGTAACTCTAACTAATCAGGTAACTCCACCTCACCAAGTAACTCCACCTCACCAGGTAACTCCACCTAACCAGGTAGCTCCACCTCACCAGGTAACCCCACCTCACCAGGTAACTCCACCTCACCAGGTAACCCCACATCACCAGGTAACCCCACCTCACCAGGTAACTCTAACTAATCAGGTAACTCCACCTCACCAAGTAACTCCACCTCACCAGGTAACTCCACCTAACCAAGTAACTCCACCTCACCAAGTAACTCCACTTCACCAGGTAACTCCACCTCACCAAGTAACTCCACCTCACCAAGTAACTCCACTTCACCAGGTAACTCCACCTCACCAGGTAACCCCACCTCACCAGGTAACTCCACCTCACCAAGTAACTCCACCTCACCAGGTAACTCCACCTCACCAGGTAACTCCACCTAACCAGGTAGCTCCACTTCACCAGGTAACCCCACCTCACCAGGTAACTCCACCTCACCAGGTAACCCCACCTCACCAGGTAACCCCACCTCACCAGGTAACTCTAACTAATCAGGTAACTCCACCTCACCAAGTAACTCCACCTCACCAAGTAACTCCACCTCACCAGGTAACTCCACCTAACCAGGTAGCTCCACCTCACCAGGTAACCCCACCTCACCAGGTAACTCCACCTCACCAGGTAACCCCACATCACCAGGTAACCCCACCTCACCAGGTAACTCTAACTAATCAGGTAACTCCACCTCACCAGGTAACTCCACCTAACCAGGTAGCTCCACCTCACCAGGTAACCCCACCTCACCAGGTAACCCCACCTCACCAGGTAACTCCACCTCACCAAGTAACTCCACCTCACCAGGTAACCCCACCTCACCAGGTAACTCCACCTCAACCAGGTAACCCCACCTCACCAAGTAACTCCACCTCACCTGGTAACTCCACCTCACCAGGTAACTCCACCTAACCAGGTAACTCTAACTAATCAGGTAACTCCACCTCACCAAGTAACTCCACCTCACCAGGTAACTCCACCTCACCAGGTAACTCTAACTAATCAGGTAACTCCACCTCACCAAGTAACTCCACCTCACCAGGTAACTCCACCTCACCAAGTAACTCCACCTCACCAGGTAACTCCACCTCACCAGGTAACTGGTTTGATTGATTTGATTGATTTGATTGATTTGATTGATTTGATTGATTTGATTGATTTGATTGATTTGATTGATTGGTGTATTTCAGGCTGGAGTTGCTGAATCTGGACTTTAACGACATCAAAGACGTTCCGCAGGTAAATATTTACACACCAGCTGCAGCAACACTATCAGACATGAAGGAATCTGACTGTAGTTTACTGATTTATGAGCAGGTGATTGACAGGTGAACAGGTGATTGACAGGTGAACAGGTGATTGACAGGTGAACATGTGATTGACAGGTGAACAGGTGATTGACAGGTGAACAGGTGATTGACAGGTGAACATGTGATTGACAGGTGAGCAGGTGAGCAGGTGATTGACAGATGAGCAGGTGATTGACAGGTGAGTAGGTGATTGACAGATGAGCAGGTGATTGACAGGTGAGCAGGTGATTGACAGGTGAGCAGGTGATTGACAGGTTAACAGGTGATTGACAGGTGAGCAGGTGAGCAGGTGAACAGGTGATTGACAGGTGATGTTGTTGCCTAGGAGATGCACCAGTTGTCCCGGCTGGAGAAGCTGGCCTGCCATCCTCTGGATAAAGGACTCCACATCCTCCACAACCCGCTGATGAAGCCTGTGAAGGAGGTGCTGGAGGGGGGGCTCAGTGCCCTGTTCAACTACCTGAGGTCTGGGTAAAGGTGGGGGCGGGGCTATTAGTCTACCTGAGGGCTGGGTAAAGGTGGGCGGGGCTATTAAACTACCTGAGGGCTGGGTAAAGGTGGGCGGGGCTATTAAACTACCTGAGGGCTCTTTAGAAGTGGGGACCGGGGTTTTTATCTGTCTGAGAAGTGAGATTGAGCGCTTGTTAGAGGTGTGTGTGGGGGGGGGGGGGCAAGGAGAGGGGGGGGGGGGGTCTTACTTAATACTTACTGTTACTGAATAACCTTAGAGCTCATTAGAGTTGGGTGTTGGGCTTTTTGAATAACTGGGGGCTGAAACTACCTCAATAATCCAGATGTTTATGTTCTGATGATGACGATGATGCACAATTCTGTAATTTTGTATAATTGTAATCCTGACTGGTGTTTGTGTGACTGAGGACAGACGGAGGGTTAGTTTGTATAATAAACGGTGACATCATCATCATACGTGTTTCTGCTTTATTCACCATCAGTACGCTCTTATAGCTCCTGTTATAAATACACTAGTTTGTTATTTTAATGACATGAATAGATCAAATATTTGGGTCTAAACAACGTACAGAAAGTCATTTATACAATAAACCAAATAATAATAAAGAGTGAAACTGGAGAAACTTTCTGGTTCTCCACAAACATGACACATATCGTCTTCTATCAGTCATATTTCACACAGATATCTGGTGAAGGGTGTGTTCCTTATTGTATATGCCAGTTGTTCTACTCTGACTGTGAGAGAAAAGCTGAGAGTGATTCTCTGATGATCTTTAATGTTCGGTGCTGAAGTGAACGGACAGATAATGGATCAGGGTTCATCTCCCTAAAGTCTCAATATCATCTTATTTTTCCTTTATCTCAAATGAATGTGAGTTCACAGCTTGATTCTCTTTTCTTGTTATTTCAACAGCAAACCACCAGGGGGCATCAGGTATGTGCTGCTGCTGAATTACTTTACTGTCACTGAGGCTTCAGCAGCCTTTAAACCAACCTCACACAGGTCAGCCTCAGAAACCTTTAGTTTGACACAAGAAGGAGCTTCATGGTTAGTGGATAACAGGTTCATTGTTTAACCCTCCTGTTGTCCTCAGGTCAAAGAAGGAAGGAAGGGAGGAAGAAGGAAGGAAGGGAGGAAGAAGGGTGGGAAGGAGGAAAAGAGGAAGTAAGTAAGGAGAGAAGGAAGGGAGGAAGGAAAGGAAGGAAGTGAGGAAAGAAGTATGGAAGGAGGAGAGAGCAAAGAAAGAAGGAAGGAGGGGAAGAATGAAGGAAAAATTAAAGAAAGAGGGAGGAAGTGAGGAAAGAAGGAACAGTCAAAACAGACGGGGTCAAAGGTTAAATGCCTCACTGTAAACAAACTAAGGCTGCAGGTCTTCATCAGATCCTAAAATAGCCACAAACATCATATTCATCACAGTATTCCTGCAGATATCTCAGTCTCTCAGGATGTGTTGAACAGTGTCATCCATCAGCATTACAACATGGAGCCATCTCATCGTCTCCACATGTAGTTTAAATCTTTAATACGCCTGTTACCAGACATCACAAACAGGAAGCAGGATGTGTGGGATCCTTCCTGCTGATGGAAGATGGGACTGTGGTTCCTGTCACATCAAAGCTCTCAGTCAGTAAGGTTCACACTGTTCCTCTCGCTGTCTCAGAGTGTCACATTATGTTGGGATGAGTTCCTGCTATCAGTCTATTATTCAGCACATCATCACACAACTGCTGCACTGATCACACTTTACTGCCACAATCAGGGGATGACCCTCCTTTAATAACATGATCAGCTGAGGCTCAGCTCATTGGATCACCTGTTAAAGAGTCTGAACACACCTGGACTCCTTTTCTCAGCTTTAACTGGTGTTGAACTTCTGCTAATGTTCCAGCATCCAGCAGAGACTCACATTAAAGCTCTTCATGGAGGGACTGATGAAGGAATATCTCATTATTTACAGAGACGTTCTCCCTCAGCAGCTGGTTGGGGGTCAACAACCTCTCCATATGTTCCTGGACTTCAGCTTCAGACGGGTTGAAGAAACTCCTTCCAACCGATAGCCAGTAGATGTTAGCATCAGCACACTGTAGCATAGCTGCTAGCATATAAACACTCTGCTAAAGGTCCAAAGGTTCTGGTTATCAGTACTTCAGTGAACTTATGAGAGAGAACTGATCTGCATCGATGTTCATTGACCCCGATATGATTCATAGATTCTACAGATGAAGGAGCGATCGGACGCGTCTCAATGTTTTGGTTCACTTATAAACTTTTAACACAATGAGAAGGTGATCGGACACTAATCCAGTTCCATGCTTTGCTCCTGCTGTAGGTTACAGAACCAGGAAGGAGGATCTGGTAGTACATGTTATTATCATCTCACCAGCCGACACATATCCTGGTTCTGCTCTGACTCCTGAACCTTTGCTCCAGATGTTTGATGGGGTTGTTCTTACAAACACACGGAGGAGTCGACTTCATGTTGTTTATGTTTGAAACTGTCACTAAGCAACTAAACCAGGAGACACAACAAGAGGTACTAGTACTTTACTGTAGTACAGTTAGAGGTACTAGTACTTTACTGTAGTACAGTTAGAGGTACTAGTACTTTACTGTAGTACAGTTAGAGGTACTTGTACTTTACTGTAGTACAGTTAGAGGTACTAGTACTTTACTGTAGTACAGTTAGAGGTACTTGTACTTTACTGTAGTACAGTTAGAGGTACTAGTACTTTACTGTAGTACAGTTAGAGGTACTTGTACTTTACTGTAGTACAGTTAGAGGTACTAGTACTTTACTGTAGTACAGTTAGAGGTACTTGTACTTTACTGTAGTACAGGTTGAGGTACTAGTACTTTACTGTAGTACAGGTTGAGGTACTAGTACTTTACTGTAGTACAGTTAGAGGTACTAGTACTTTACTGTAGTACAGTTAGAGGTACTAGTACTTTACTGTAGTACTGTTAGAGGTACTAGTACTTTACTGTAGTACAGTTAGAGGTACTAGTACTTTACTGTAGTACAGTTAGAGGTACTAGTACTTTACTGTAGTACAGTTAGAGGTACTTGTACTTTACTGTAGTACAGTTAGAGGTACTAGTACTTTACTGTAGTACAGTTAGAGGTACTTGTACTTTACTGTAGTACAGGTTGAGGTACTAGTACTTTACTGTAGTACAGGTTGAGGTACTAGTACTTTACTGTAGTACAGTTAGAGGTACTAGTACTTTACTGTAGTACAGTTAGAGGTACTAGTACTTTACTGTAGTATAGTTAGAGGTACTAGTACTTTACTGTAGTACAGTTAGAGGTACTAGTACTTTACTGTAGTACAGTTAGAGGTACTAGTACTTTACTGTAGTACAGTTAGAGGTACTAGTACTTTACTGTAGTACAGTTAGAGGTACTAGTACTTTACTGTAGTACAGGTTGAGGTACTTGTACTTTACTGTAGTACAGTTAGAGGTACTTGTACTTTACTGTAGTACAGTTTGAGGTACTTGTACTTTACTGTAGTACAGTTAGAGGTACTTGTACTTTACTGTAGTACAGTTTGAGGTACTAATACTTTACTGTAGTACAGTTAGAGGTACTAGTACTTTACTGTAGTACAGTTTGAGGTACTAGTACTTTACTGTAGTACAGTTTGAGGTACTAGTACTTTACTGTAGTACAGTTAGAGGTACTTGTACTTTACTGTAGTACAGTTTGAGGTACTAGTACTTTACTGTAGTACAGTTTGAGGTACTGATGTAAATGTAACACTGCCCTCTACCTCCAACCCTCATATACTACTGAAGTTGTTTATTTATTATTATAATTATTTATGTTACTGTACCTTTATTATAATGTAGTTGTTATGCTGATCATCTTCTAGCAGAACTAACATAGACACATATATGTATATCTAAGCAGTTGTATTAGTAACAGTAAGGAGTCTTTTCTCTTGTCGTTCCTCAGGTTGGCCTGTAGGGGGCAGCAGAGAGCAATAAATGAGCAGTGAATGGAGGACTGTGCTCCAGCTGCAGCCACATCACACACTCACATAAACTCACACACACTCTCACACACACACTCACACACACACACACACACACACACACACACACACACACACACACACACACACACACACACACACACACACACACACACACACACAGGGCTCATTTATTTACCGAGCCTTCATTGGTCACGTGATGTCATTTAAAGGTTCAGTCAGACAGTTAAAACAGCTCACACACACACACACACACACACACACACACACACACACACACACACACACACACACACACACACACACACACACACACACACACACACACACACACATATACAGTTACATGTGTAAGAGGTGAAAACAAGCTTCATGTTCAGAAGCAAAAACAGAGAAACTGTTGGAATCACAGCAGCTACACATGAGATCATATATCATACATATATATATAAATATATATATATAAATATATATATGTGTCATAGATCATATTTATCATATAAAAGAGACAATTTAACTTTATAAACTAAAGTATAGAACATTACACAAGAATAAAAGTAACAAAAGTGAAAGAATAAAAACTAAACTAAAGAGAAGAAGTGAAATAAAGAACATCAATGTTTCATTTTATTAGAAAACTGCAGAAAAAGAAATAAAACAGAAATAAAACGATGAAAAGTGAGTGATGTGAAATGAAAAGAAAGAACAAAAAGATGAAATAAGTTAAATATGTGAAGCCCCCCCCCCCCTCCCTAATATCTCGCGCCCCCTGTGACGTCAGCGGCAGTCTCTCTCCGCTCCGAACAGAAACGGAGGAAAAGAACCGGAGACCGGTCCGTGTGTACCTGTCTGTCTGCTACCTGTCTGTCTGCTACCTGTCTGTCTGTAGGACAGCACGAGCACCAGGAGGAAGAGCAGAGGAAGAGGAGGAAGAGAAGAAGCAGCAGAAGAAGTGCAGAGTTGATCAGAGTTGGGTCTCCTCTCCTCTCCGGAGGGCTCGCGGGGAACATGGAGCGCGCGGCTGGAACTTTACTGGTGTCCGCGTGCCTCTTACTGGTTTCACTGGGACTAACGGGCGCGCGGGCAGACACCTTCAAAGGTAAGCTGGGGGGGTCAGGGTAAGGGTTTGGGGGGGGAGGGGGACATGGAGTTGTTGTTTCTGTGTTTCGGCATCCAAGTTTCCAGCTGGAAAATCTCCTCCCTTCATTTCCTCCTTTCCTCCCTGCGCTGCTTTCTGCTCCAGATATCTCTTCTCTTCTCCCTTTCCTTCCCCTTCTTTCTCCTTCCTTCTCTCTCCTTCTCTTTCCTTCTCTCTTCTCCTTTCTCTTCTCCCTCTCTACTTCCTCTCTTCTCTCTCTTTCCTTCCTTCTTTTTCCTTCTCTCCTTCCTTTCTCTCCTTCCTTCCTCCTTCCTTCCTCCTTCCTTCCTCCTTCCTTCCTCTCTTCTTCTCTCGGACACCTTTCACACATTTCGCTGATTTCATGAGACAAACTTTTCTGTTCAGAGACTCAAAGACTGATCATCATCATCATCATCATCATCATCATCATCATCATCATCATCATCATCATCACTACACCACAAATACTTTAAATACTTCAACTAATACTTCAGTCCACATACCTCAGACCACAGACATGCAGTAATACTACAGACATGCAGTAATACTGCAGATATGCAGTAATACTACAGATGTGCAGTAATACTACAGATATGCAGTAATACTACAGATGTGCAGTAATACTACAGATGTGCAGTAATACTACAGATATGCAGTAATACTACAGATGTGCAGTAATACTACAGATGTGCAGTAATACTACAGATATGCAGTAATACTACAGATGTGCAGTAATACTACAGATGTGCAGTAATACTACAGATATGCAGTAATACTACAGATGTGTAGTAATACTACAGATGTGCAGTAATACTACAGATATGCAGTAATACTACAGATGTGCAGTAATACTACAGATATGCAGTAATACTACAGATGTGTAGTAATACTACAGATATGCAGTAATACTACAGATATGCAGTAATACTACAGATATGCAGTAATACTACAGATGTGCAGTAATACTACAGATGTGCAGTAATACTACAGATGTGCAGTAATACTACAGATGTGCAGTAATACTACAGATGTGCAGTAATACTACATATGTGCAGTAATACTACAGATGTGTAATTAATGGTCTCAGACTGAATCAAATGATGTGAAACATTTTAATTTCATTTAAATCTGAAATCAATCAGACTGATTATTGATCAGACTGATCAGGTTTCAGAAGGTTTTCTGTGATTTTACAGCAGCTGTTTAAAGTGAAGCTGACAGATTCATTTTATTTCATCATAAAACTAAATGATTATAATTATTGATCATAATTTCATCGTCTGATATAAACTGAATGTTCATCAGTTCGTCAGAATCTGACCCGTTAACACATTAAATATATATTTACATACATGTCTGAATTATTAACTACTAACTAAATATTATAAATATAATAAATATTATAATTATTATAAATATTATAAATATTATAAATATTATAAATATTATAAAAACACGTTTTAATTATTTTACTCGTCTGCAGAGATTCAGGATGTTGTGACGATGATGAAGATGAAGAAAAGGACAAAAGCACAAATACATTCAGCTCAGAGAATAATAACAATAATTATTAATACTACTATTAACAATAATAAAGATAATAAATAGATAGATTAGATGTTTTTCATTATAAATTAAATTAAACTATTTTTTATTCTTGATGATTTTTTTTTCAAACAGCAAATTAAAAATCTGCAGTTCATAAAACCTGTCTGTCTGCTCACCTGTCTGTCTGCTCACCTGTCTGTCTCTCACCTGTCTGTCTGCTCACCTGTCTGTCTGCTCACCTGTCTGTCTGATCACCTGTCTGTCTGATCACCTGTCTGTCTGCTCACCTGTCTGTCTCTCACCTGTCTGTCTGATCACCTGTCTGTCTGATCACCTGTCTGTCTGATCACCTGTCTGTCTGATCACCTGTCTGTCTGCTCACCTGTCTGTCTCTCACCTGTCTGTCTGATCACCTGTCTGTCTGATCACCTGTCTGTCTGATCACCTGTCTGTCTCTCACCTGTCTGTCTCTCACCTGTCTGTCTGCTCACCTGTCTGTCTGCTCACCTGTCTGTCTGATCACCTGTCTGTCTGCAAACCTGTCTGTCTCTCACCTGTCTGTCTGATCACCTGTCTGTCTGCTCACCTGTCTGTCTCTCACCTGTCTGTCTGCTCACCTGTCTGTCTGCTCACCTGTCTGTCTGTTTTCTTTAAAGCTTCTTTATCTGCAGAACCTGAATGTGTTCTGTATCATGATGATGATGAAGATGATGGTGATGAAGGTGGATGATGTGTATGAGCTGGTTTTGCTGTCGTGTGTATCAGTCAGCTCAGCTTGTGATGGGGGGGGTTGGATGGGGGGGCTGATGGGGGGGCTGATGGGGGGGTTGGATGGGGGGGGCTGATGGGGGGGTTGGATGGGGGGGGCTGATGGGGGGGGTTGGATGGGGGGGCTGATGGGGGGGGTTGGATGGGGGGCTGATGGGGGGGTTGGATGGGGGGGCTGATGGGGGGGTTGGATGGGGGGCTGATGGGGGGGTTGGATGGGGGGGGGTCTGATGCTGTTACAACATGTAAACTCTCCTTTGTTACCATCAGTAACTGTGTGATTGGTTCACAGCATTTTTTAAATAATTTAGTTTTGATTTATTGTAAAAATAAAATATGTGTTGTTTTAATGCTATAAGGAATGCTGCTACTCAGAGCTGGCGTATGTGAGGCTGAGGCAGACTCAACCTCTGCCTCTCTGCTGCGTGTGAAATGAACGCAAACGGTTTAGGAGGTTCGTGCATGAGTAGTCTGTTCTCACGCTGTCTTCAGCGGGCGTCACTGAGGCTTCTCTGCCTCCACAGTGGGTTGGCTTCCCGAACCCCCCCCCCCCAAGGTGTAGCGATGCTGTTGTTGAGATACAGCTGATTCCTTGTTGTTATCTTTTGGTGCTCCTATGCTGTAAATCCTGTAGAAATGCAGGTGAATGTATGTCTATTAATGTGCTCACTATAATCCGCTGACGTCAGTAACCAGCTACATTTGTGTCAGCAGCATGTTGACTGACTTTGCAGTGGTTTTAATATTGAGTTCTACATAATATATATGTTTGTATTCGATTTAAGCTCTGGCTGATCCTGCCTACCCAGCCATGGACCTCACTGCAGGTTACTGGTAATCAGTTATCGGCAAAAAGTTACGTTGTTGGTTTATTTAATTAAAAAACAGGCAAAATTATTACGTTATCGGCCGTTTTTACATTATCGGCTGCTACAGGCTAACATACCACCGCGGCAGCAGTGTTCAGGTTCTGCAACACAAGAAGCTTAGAGCTCCTCCTAGTGGCTGAAAGCTGTTATTCACTCTGTTAGAGCTCCTCCTAGTGGCTGAAAGCTGTTAATGAACCCGAATACACAGTGACTCACCGCAGCAAGACATCATGGACGTCACAGTTAATCTGCTAGTTTTAATAACGACACCAAGGCTCCACGTCTCTACATCAGCTTATATTTTTATATTTTAGTCATAAAAATATTTAATTTAATAATAAAGTGAAACATTCAACAGAAGCTGCTTCAGTCACTGTTTGATTTTCATGTAAACTAATTAAAACAAAGTAATTAAAGAACCTCTGAAGCTCATTAAGAGTCTGTTTACTGTGTGTGTGTGTGTGTGTGTGTGTGTTACTGTGTGTGTGTGTGTGTGTTAAACCTCAGCGGCGACAAACAAAACAAACATGAACTCAGTGTGACTCATCGTGTCCCGTCAGGTTTCTGCTGGATCAGGATTCAGAATGAACATAAAATGATTTTCTATAATTAAAATAAAATTTTGAGTTTTTGACATAAATGGCTGTATGTATCTAACACACACACACTCTACATTCTCTGTTATTCATGGACTTCAGTGAGCAGCTAATGATTATTTTCATTATTGATCTATAAAATATTCATCAGAAAGTTTCTGCTGATCCACTAATTGATTAATTGATCGTTGCAGCAAGTTAGTGTTATAAAATGTCTTTAAATGTAGTGTATGTGTCTGTGTTACTGTGTGTGTGTGTGTGTGTTTGTGTGTTACTGTGTGTGTGTGTGTGTGTGTGTGTGTGTGTGTGTGTGTTTGTGTGTTACTGTGTGTGTGTGTGTGTGTGTGTAAGAATCAGAATCACTTATTTTTCTTCTTTTTGTTCTTTAAAACAAACCAAACTGCACCTCAGGGTGTGTTTGATTTCACCTCCTGTCCCTCCCTGCTGCACATATGGAGGGCTGTGGGGGCACAGAGAGTGTGTGTGTGTGTGAGTGTGAGTGTGTGTGTGTGTGTGTGTGTGTGTGTGTGTCTCTGTGTGTGTGTGTATGAAGCAGCAGAGAATGAAATTAAAGTCTCTACGGCCCGTCTCCAAGATGGCCGCCACGCCCTAATAACCATGTTGATGGAGCGTAGCTAATGAGCGCGTGCGGTCACCGGGGGCGACGGATGTTTGAATTGTTGACAGTTTGTTAGTTTGTTAACAAACCAAAACGTCTCGTTTTTATATTTCTGAGCTTTATTGTGACATAGCTTCCAGTGTGTATATACATATAAGTATATATTTATATATTTATATATGTATGTGTGTGTTTATATGTTTGTACAGAGCACTGGCTCCACTGTTACCTTTACTCCTCACATCTTCTCTAGCTTCTCTTTCTTGGTATTTTCTTCTCGTGTTGCTTCTTCCTGATGTTGATCTCTGCATCTATCACCGCTGCCTCCTTCTGTTGTCCATCAACATGATGTCATCATGATGTCATCATCACGATGTCATCATCACGATGTCATCATCACGATGTCATCATCACGATGTCATCATCACGATGTCATCATCACGATGTCATCATCACGATGTCATCATGATGTCAACACGATGTCTTCACGATGTCATCACGATGTCATCATCACGATGTCATCATCACGATGTCATCATGATGTCAACACGATGTCTTCATGATGTCATCACGATGTCATCATGATGTCATCACGATGTCTTCAAGATGTCATCACGATGTCATCAACACAACGTCATATATAAGTATTTATACAGAGTATTATAACTGCAGTATTTATACAGAGTATTATAACTGCAGTATTTATACAGAGTATTATAACTGCAGTATTTATACAGAGTATTATAACTGCAGTATTTATACAGAGTATTATAACTGCAGTATTTATACAGAGTATTATAACTGCAGTATTTATAGTATTTAATAGTTTAAAACATGATTTAAACAAACTGCAGAATCTCCCGTGTAGAAAGAGACTGTAATTAGGCTGTGTGTGTTAATGTTAACTCAGCAACACACACACACACACACACACACACACACACACACACACACACACACACACACACACACACACACACACACACACACACACACACACACACACACACACACACACACTCCAAGATGACCTGGTGTGTCCAGGTTCAGGACTGATGCTGATTCAGGACTTTACCTTTTCCTCCTCTCTCTCTCTCTGTGTGTGTGTGTGTGTGTGTGTGTGTGTGTGTGTGTGTGTGTGTGTGTGTGTGTGTGTGTGTGTGTGTGTGTGAGTGTGTGTGTGCAGTCAGCAGGTTTTAATGAATCTCTCAGATTAAACTCAGGTGTGTGTTGAGGCTCTTCAGTGAGTTCATTATCTCTACTCAAAACTCTGAGCGTCCTTCCTTCCCTCCATCCTTCCTTCCTTCCTTCCTTCCTTCTTTCCATCCATCCTTCCTTCCTTCCTTCTTTCCTTCCTTCTTTCCATCCATCCTTCCTTCCTTCCTTCTTTCCATCCATCCTTCCTTCCTTCTTTCCATCCATCCTTCCTTCCTTCCTTCTTTCCATCCATCCTTCCTTCCTTCCATCCTTCCTTCCTTCCTTCCTTCCCTCCTTCCTTCCTTCTTTCCTTCCTTCCTTCCTTCCTTCCTTCCTTCCCTCCATCCTTCCTTCCTTCTTTCCATCCATCCTTCCTTCCTTCCTTCTTTCCATCCATCCTTCCTTCCTTCCTTCCATCCTTCCTTCCTTCCTTCCTTCCTTCCTTCCTTCCTTCCTTCCTTCCTTCTTTCCATCCATCCTTCCTTCCTTCCTAAATATTTTCAGTGGGGGGGGGGGGTTATCTTTGTGTGAAGTGACTGAAATGAACAGAAACATTCAGGATGTAAACATGGAAGCAGGCTGCGTTTAATACCATAGACTGTATATAATGGACGTAACATCCGTGACGTCACCCATTGGTTTGTGGACTGCTGCTCGGAGGCCAATAGTATCGGATCTTAGCAGCGCCATCTTGAACATTTCTGGTGCATGCTGGGAAAAATAAAAACAGATTCTACTTATATGGGCATCAGGAGGAGCATGAGGCGCCCTCCTGAACCTGTGAACCAATCAACCTGTCAATCACCACGTAGCCACGCCCTAATGCATACCCTGCTTTATCGTCACATATAAAATCAGGGAGGCCAAAATGTCCCAAATGAACATCATACTGCATTGAAGAAGGCTTTAAACTAGCGATTGAGACCATAAACACATTTTGAAAACATTTACTGAGGTTAGAAATCAAGTGAGAAGTTGGTGAATTCTCCATTGACTTGTATAGAGACGGAAGTCCTTTTGACACCAGAACGGTCGCCCCCTGGTGGCCTTTTGATAGAATGCAGCTTTAAGTTACTTCCTGGTTGGCCTCATTTCAGAGGACCGGAACTCCCCACCTGGTTTAATGTCAGTGATTCAGTCTGCAGCTGTTTCACTTAAACGTTTCATGTTTGATATGTTCAAACTACACAAACTACACAAACTGCACAAACCGTTCGTCCTTCGTTTGAAACTTTTATGTTTGACTCAGACTGAACTCAGAGCTCAGATCATATGACTTCTGCTCATTCTCAGGCTGCTGCTTAAGCCAATTTAGCTGCTACACACACACACACACACACACACACACACACACACACACACACACACACACACACACACACACACACACACACACACACACACACACAGTAACCTTTAATAGCGTTAGTGTTCACAGCAGTGTGTGGTCACATCGAGGCTGTCATCTCCTGGTGTGTGTGTGTGTGTTTTAATCTTGTTCTTCATTCTCTCTCAGATCTTCACTTCACGTCTGCATTGATTGAAATAATGAGCTCAGTGTGTGTCTGTGTGTGTGTGTGTGTTACTCTGTGTGTGTGTGTGTGTGTGTGTGTGTGTGTGTGTGTGTGTGTGTGTAGTCAGGAGGCCAAACTAGAGGCTGAAGTAAAGTTCTGATGTAACGTGGATGTGGCGAACTGTGACATCATAAAGCAGCTTCCAGGACAGATATCATTATTATCAGTAACATTAAACACAGCTGTCAATCACAGCTTCTGTCAGTCTTCAGATCTCATGAACAGATCAATCATTTCCTGAATGATCAGCAGCTGATCGATCAGAGACTGAACGACTCGTCATTAACAGTGATTTCATATTTCTGAATCAATCATTGATTCTGTTTGTTTATCAGCTGACACGGCGCCACTGAGGCGGGTGGAGACAGTTTCCGCCTGCTCAGTGATGATACGAGAACCAGGATCATAGACTCACTGACTGGACTCATTCTAAGGTCCAGTGAAGGAAACGCTCAGTTCTGCTCAGTTCTGCTCAGTTCTGCTCAGTTCTGCTCAGTTCTGTTCTGTTCTGTAGTCTAACCCTGACCTGTTGGAGCATCTGTGGTCAGCTGATGTTCACCTGTCAGCTGATGTTCACCTGTCAGCTGATGTTCACCTGTCAGCTGATGTTCACCTGTCAGCTGATGTTCACCTGTCAGCTGATGTTCACCTTTCTTCACTGCGGCTCCAAACAACAAAACAAACATCATCTATCAAAGATTTTACATTTTTGCCTAAAAATGATTTAAACAGATTAATCGATGATCAGAGCAGCTGTTGATTGGTTATCTGTTGATTCGCTCTTAACTCAGAATGGTGAGTGTTTGTTTTAGATGTCGGGCATTAAAAGACGGGTGGAGTCAGACAGCAGCAGCCATCAGTTTACTGTTCATCTACAGTTTATATGATGTGTTCAGGAAGCTTTAAACCAGCTGAGAGTCTCCACACTCTAATAATGACCCCCCCCCAACCTTAACCCCAAACCTAACCCTAACCCCCCCCCGCCCCCCGACACATGTGACATTATTTATGTTAAAGCAACAAAAAAAGAATGAATAAAACATGCAGTTAATCTGTGAAGTGACTTTCTCATTCTGCAGATTCCTGCTTCATGTTTGTATCTGTTAATGTAGAGAAAGCAGAACTCTTTGTTCCTTTAATCTCATGAATCCACATCAGAGCAAAGTTAATGCAGCAGGACTTCCTCAGTGTTTGTGGTTGCTCCGCGTTGGATTTAAGCCGTTAACGGCGATTCAGCGGGAGAAAGGAGCCCCGGCGGGCCGAGGCGCTGAGCCGTCTCCGCGGTGACGGTAGCCGCTGGCCTCTGGGATTAATCTGCTGCCTTCAGACGCAGACGCTGCAAACCAAACGGGGATTAAAGGAGCCGGATTAAGACTCCTTTTGTTTAACGTGTGAGATGAGATAGAAGCTGAGGAGGAGGATTTATGTTTCTGAGAGCACACACAGGGAGCCTGGTGTCAGCGCTAAGCTCTGTCACTGAGATCCAAATCTCCCTCAGTCCCTGAACTCAACACAGGACACTTATACTGTCACGTTGCTGCTGCTGCATTCACAGACACCAGTTTAATGTTCCTCTATCGATATAATATCACATATATAGTGTGTAGAAACATGTAGAAACATCTGTAGAAACATCTGTAGAAACATCTGAAACATGTAGAAACATCTGTAGAAACATCTGAAACATGTAGAAACATCTGTAGAAACATCTGTAGAAACATGTAGAAACATCTGTAGAAACATGTAGAAACCTCTGGGAGGGTCGGCTGTAGATCAGGAAGTAGAGCCGTCGTCCACCAATCGGAAGATCGGTGGTTCGATTCCCGGCTCCTCCACATGTCCACGTGTCCGTGTCTCCATGGGCAAGACACTGAACCCCAAACTGTTCCCGTTGCTATGCCAACGGTGTATGAATGGTTAGTTTCTTCCTGATGAGCAGGTTGGGTCTCTGTGAGTGAAACACTTTATCAGTACAGTCGGTCTATTCACCGTTTATCTGTAGCAACACGTCGTCATTTAACTAACTTCTGGTTCAAAGTTTCATTATAAACAAAGTGACATGCAGTGTTGGGTACTGAACTGAACTATGTCTGAGTATTGATGAATGTCAACGGAGCCAGAGTTCAGTTCATTGAGCCAAACACAGAATCGGGTCACATGACAGAGAGGTGTAATGGGTGTAATGGGTGCAGTACCAGCGGTAACCAGCAGGGAATCTCATGACATCATTATAGCTACTAAAGTCAGTGACCACATGAATAAAGGCTAAATAACCCATGTGGATATATTATATACATATCTACTGTTACCTGTACAGGTCATGTGACCATCGCCATGGCAGCAGGCTGTCAGAACGAGACGATCCTCAGATTAACCAAATTATTTCTCTGACAACAGATAATAGAAAGAGTCAGCATGTCTTCAAAAGATTACTACACACTGCTCTGTGTGTGTGTGTGTGTGTGTGTGTGTGTGTGTGTGTGTGTGTGTGTGTGTGTGTGTGTGTGTGTGTGTGGTTTAATCCCTGTCCAGAGATGTCTGTCTGATTAGTGTTGTGGCCCAAATCCTTGATCATATTCATAGGATTATTGTTTGACTGTGTGTGTGTATATATTTGTGTGTGTATGTGTATGTGTGTGTGTGTGTATATGGGTGTGTATAGTGTGTGTGTGAGATGACTTGAAGACAGAGTGAACTAATGAGACAGGGATTAGTGTGTGTTTGAGTGTGTGTGTTATCAGTATAATCTGTGTTAAGATGCTTCCTGCATGATCAGCACCTTTCAAACTTAAAACACTTGTTTAAAACACACACACACACACACACACACACACACACACACACACACACACACACACACACACACACCACACACACACACACACACACGTGTTTCTGCACTTGTGAGGATCATTCTTTGCCTCTCTGTGTTTTAAATGAGGACAGCAGAGAGACGACATACAGTCAGATGAGCTGAGTCTGAGGAGGGAAGGAAAGAAGAAAGAAAGAAAGAAAGAAAGACAGAAAGAAAGAAAGGAAGACAGAAAGAAAGAAAAGAAAGAAAGACAGAAAGAAAGAAAGACAGAAAGAAAAGAAAGAAAGATAGAAAGACAGAAAGAAAGAAAGAAAGACAGAAAGAAAGAAAAGAAAGAAAGACAGAAAGAAAGAAAGACAGAAAGAAAAGAAAGAAAGATAGAAAGACAGAAAGAAAGAAAGAAAGACAGAAAGAAAGAAAAGAAAGAAAGACAGAAAGAAAGAAAGACAGAAAGAAAAGAAAGAAAAGAAAGAAAAGAAAGACAGAAAGAAAGAAAGAAAGACAGAAAGAAAGAAAGACAGAAAGAAAAGAAAGACAGAAAGAAAGAAAGAAAGAAAGAAAGAATGACAGAAAGAAAAGAAAGAAAGAAAGAAAGAAAGATAGAAAGAAAGAAGGAAAGAAAGAAAGAAAGAAAGACAGAAAGAAAGAAAGAAAGACAGAAAGAAAAGAAAGAAAGACTGAAAGAAAGAAAGACAGAAAGAAAGAAAGACAGAAAGAAAGAAAGAAAGACAGAAAGAAAGAAAGACAGAAAGAAAAGAAAGACAGAAAGAAAGAAAGAAAGAAAGAAAGAATGACAGAAAGAAAAGAAAGAAAGAAAGAAAGAAAGAAAGATAGAAAGAAAGAAGGAAAGAAAGAAAGAAAGAAAGACAGAAAGAAAGAAAGAAAGAAAGACAGAAAGAAAAGAAAGAAAGACTGAAAGAAAGAAAGACAGAAAGAAAGAAAGAAAGACAGAAAGAAAGAAAAGAAAGACAGAAAGAAAGAAAGATAGAAAGAAAGAAAGAAAGAAAGAAAGAAAGAAAGAAAGAAAGATGAATGTTTCAGGTTGTGTGTTCAGCGTGGAGCCAAAAGGAGGATAAATATTTTATTAAGATTTTAACGCTCTCTAAAATCATAATCATTATGATAATTATCAGAAAAGTGCTGCAAGCTAACAGATAACTACTGACACACACACACACACACACACACACACACACACACACACACACACACACACACACACACACACACACACACACACACACACACACACACACACACACACACACACACACACACACACACACACAGTGAAGCCTACAGGGACTTCAGGCCCAGGAGCTGCTATTTAACCTATATTACTACAGTAAATATTCATACGCAGCTAATATCTGTGTGTGTGTGTGTGTGTGTGTGTGTGTGTGTGTGTGTGTGTGTGTCTGTGTGTGTGTGTGTGTGTGTATTTAAATATTAATCCTTGATTGAATTCAGCCGTTAACAGTTTGAAGGTGTTCAACAACAACCGACCAATCAGCAGTCAGCTGTGTGTGTTTGGCCTCTTATGAAAATGTTCTTATTTATTATGATATAAATATAAATATAAGTTTAATCTGTCTTTATTTTATATTCCAAAATATAAGGAAGGAAGGAAGGAAGGACAGATGGAAGGAAGGAATGAAGGAAGGAAGGAAGGAAGGAAGGGAGGACAGATGGAAGGAAGGACAGATGGAAGGAAGGAAGGAAGGAATGAAGGAAGGAAGGAAGGAAGGAAGGAATGAAGGAAGGAAGGAAGGAAGGAAATGAGGACAGATGGAAGGAAGGAATGAAGGAAGGAAGGAAGGAAGGAAGGAATGAAGGAAGGAAGGAAGGAAGGAAGGGAGGACAGATGGAAGGAAGGAAGGAAGGAAGGAAGGAAGGACAGATGGAAGGAAGGAATGAAGGAAGGAAGGAATGAAGGAAGGAAGGAAGGGAGGACAGATGGAAGGAAGGAAGGAAGGAAGGAAGGAAGGAAGGAAGGAAGGAAGGACAGAAGGAGGGATCAGATGAAAACAAATTAGAAAAGTCATCAAATGTAATAAGTTACATTACTTATTACTTTTTTAAACAGAGTAACTAGTCATCTGTAATCTATTACATTTCCATGGTAACCGTGACAACCCTGGTGATGAAGTCTGTTTCAGGTTAACTTCAGGGACAGTGGGACAATCCAGCGTCCTGTGTGTGTTTTGACCAGGCGGGGAGTTCTGGTCCTCTGAAATGAGGCCAACCAGGAAGTAACTTAAAGCTGCATTCTATCAAAAGGCCACCAGGGGGCGACCGTTTTGGTGTCAAAAGGACTTCCGTCTCTATACAAGTCAATGGAGAATTCACCAACTTCTCACTTGATTTCTAACCTCAGTAAACGTTTTCAAAATGTGTTTATGGTCTCAATCGCTAGTTTAAAGCCTTCTTCAATGCAGTATGATGTTCATTTGGGACATTTTGGCCTCCCTGATTTTATATGTGACGATAAAGCAGGGTATGCATTAGGGCGTGGCTACGTGGTGATTGACAGGTTGATTGGTTCACAGGTTCAGGAGGGCGCCTCATGCTCCTCCTGATGCCCATATAAGTAGAATCCCTGTTTTTATTTTTCCCAGCATGCACCTGAAATGTTCAAGACGGCGCTGCTCAGATCCGATACTATTGGCCTCCGAGCAGCAGTCCACAAACCAATGGGTGACGTTACGGATGTTACGTCCATTATATAAACAGTCTTTGGTAAACACTGAGTCAGCAGTTTGGACAAAGTTTGGTCGGTGCGTTCGCTGCCCTCCGTAAACACGAGCGCTGCTGGCTGAGCTCAG
>NW_026910293.1:300000-434627 GCF_963691925.1 Scomber scombrus | reverse complement strand
GCGAGGGGGGCGGACTGAGTCAGAAAGGAGCAAAATCAAGCACAGTTGGGGCGTTTTGGGAAAATTGTGAAGGATTTTCCAAACCGGGCAGAATTTGAAAAAAACGACAAGGCCGGTAGTGTCGAAAAAGTCAAAAATGGGGATTTTCCCAAATCCTTGCTAAAAGGGGCCAGGGGGGCGGGCTGAGTGAGAAAGGAGCAAAATCAAGCACAGTTGGGGCGTTGTGTGAAAACTGTGAAGGATTTTCCAAACCGGGCAAAATTTGAAAAAAAAGACAGGGCCGGTAGTGTCGAAAAAGTCAAAAATGGGGATTTTCAAAAAATTTGCTTAAAGAGGCCAGAGGGGGGGGCTGAGTGAAAAACGAGCAAAACCAAGCACAGTTGGGGCGTTGTGTGAAAATTGTGAAGGATTTTCCAAAGTGGGCAAAAATTGAAAAAAACGACAGGGCCGGTAGTGTCGAAAAAGTCAAAAATGCGGATTTTCCCAAACCTTGCTAAAAGGGGCCAGGGGGGCGGACTGAGTCAGAAAGGAGCAAAATCAAGCACAGTTGGGGCGTTTTGAGAAAATTGTGAAGGATTTTCCAAACCGGGCAAAATTTGAAAAAAACGACAGGGCCGGTAGTGTCGAAAAAGTCAAAAATGCTGATTTTCCCAAATGTTTGCTAAAAGGGGCCAGGGGCGGGCTTATTGAAAAACGAGCAAAATCAAGCACAGTTGGGGCGTTTTGAGAAAATTGTGAAGGATTTTCCAAACCGGGCAAAATTTGAAAAAAACGACAGGGCCGGTAGTGTCGAAAAAGTCAAAAATGCTGATTTTCCCAAATGTTTGCTAAAAGGGGCCAGGGGCGGGCTTATTGAAAAACGAGCAAAATCAAGCACAGTTGGGGCGTTTTGTGAAAATTTTGAAGGATTTTCCAAAGAGGGCAAAAATTGAAAAAAACAGACAGGGGCGGTAGTGTCGAAAAAGTCAAAAATGGGGATTTTCACAAACCTTGCTAAAAGGTGCCAGGGGGTGGACTGAGTCAGAAAGGAGCAAAATCAAGCACAGTTGGGGCGTTTTGAGAAAATTGTGAAGGATTTTCCAAAGTGGGCAAAATTTGAAAAAAACGACAGGTCCGGTAGTGTCGAAAAAGTCAAAAATGGGGATTTCCAAAACCTTGCTAAAAGGGGCCAGGGGGGCGGACTAAGTAAGAAAGGAGCAAAATCAAGCACAGTTGGGGCGTTTTGTGAAAATTGTGAAGGATTTTCCAAAGTGGGCAAAATTGAAAAAAAAGACAGGGCCGGTAGTGTCGAAAAAGTCAAAAATGGGGATTTTCCCAAACCTTGCTAAAAGGGGCCATGGGGGCAGACTGAGTCAGAAATGAGCAAAATCAAGCACAGTTGGGGCGTTTTGAGAAAATTGTGAAGGATTTTCCAAACCGGGTAAAATTTGAAAAAAAAGACAGGGCCGGTAGTGTCGAAAAAGTCAAAAATGGGGATTTTCCCAAACCTTGCTAAAAGGGGCCAGGGGGGCGGACTGAGTCAGAAAGGAGCAAAATCAAGCACAGTTGGGGCGTTTTGGGAAAATTGTGAAGGATTTTCCAAAGTGGGCAAAAATTGAAAAAAACGACAGGGCCGGTAGTGTCGAAAAACTCAAAAATGGGGATTTTCACAAACCTTGCTTAAAGGTGCCAGGGGGTGGACTGAGTCAGAAAGGAGCAAAATCAAGCACAGTTGGGGCGTTTTGAGAAAATTGTGAAGGATTTTCCAAAGAGGGCAAAAATTGAAAAAAACGACAGGGGCGGTAGTGTCGAAAAAGTCAAAAATGGGGATTTTCACAAACCTTGCTAAAAGGTGCCAGGGGGTGGACTGAGTCAGAAAGGAGCAAAATCAAGCACAGTTGGGGCGTTTTGAGAAAATTGTGAAGGATTTTCCAAAGTGGGCAAAATTTAAAAAAACGACAGGTCCGGTAGTGTCGAAAAAGTCAAAAATGGGGATTTTCCAAAACCTTGCTAAAAGGGTACAGGGGGGCGGACTAAGTAAGAAAGGAGCAAAATCAAGCACAGTTGGGGCGTTTTGTGAAAATTGTGAAGGATTTTCCAAAGTGGGCAAAAATTGAAAAAAAAGACAGGGCCGGTAGTGTCGAAAAAGTCAAAAATGGGGATTTTCCCAAACCTTGCTAAAAGGGGCCAGGGGGGCGGACTGAGTCAGAAATGAGCAAAATCAAGCACAGTTGGGGCGTTTTGAGAAAATTGTGAAGGATTTTCCAAACCGGGCAAAATTTGAAAAAAACGACAGGGCCAGTAGTGTCGAAAAAGTCAAAAATGGGGATTTTCCAAAACCTTGCTAAAAGGGGCCAGGGGGGCGGACTAAGTAAGAAAGGAGCAAAATCAAGCACAGTTGGGGCGTTTTGTGAAAATTGTGAAGGATTTTCCAAACCGGGTAAAATTTGAAAAAAAAAGACAGGGCCGGTAGTGTCGAAAAAGTCAAAAATGGGGATTTTCCCAAACTTTGCTTAAAGAGGCCAGAGGGGGGGGCTGGGTGAAAAAGGAGCAAAATCAAGCACAGTTGGGGCGTTTTGTGAAAATTGTGAAGGATTTTCCAAAGTGGGCAAAAATTGAAAAAAACGACAGGGCCGGTAGTGTCGAAAAACTCAAAAATGGGGATTTTCACAAACCTTGCTTAAAGGTGCCAGGGGGTGGACTGAGTCAGAAAGGAGCAAAATCAAGCACAGTTGGGGCGTTTTGAGAAAATTGTGAAGGATTTTCCAAAGTGGGCAAAATTTGAAAAAAACGACAGGTCCGGTAGTGTCGAAAAACTCAAAAATTGGGATTTTCCCAAATTTTTGCTAAAAGGGGCCAGGGGGCGGGCTGATTGAAAAACGAGCAAAATCAAGCACAGTTGGGGCGTTTTGTGAAAATTGTGAAGGATTTTCCAAAGTTGGCAAAAATTTTAAAAAACGACGGGGCCGGTAGTGTCGAAAAAGTCAAAAATGGGGATTTTCCCAAACCTTGCTAAAAGGGGCCAGGGGTGCGGACTGAGTCAGAAAGGAGCAAAATCAAGCACAGTTGGGGCGTTTTGTGAAAATTGTGAAGGATTTTCCAAACCGGGCATAAATTGAAAAAAAAGACAGGGCCGGTAGTGTCGAAAAAGTCAAAAATGGGGATTTTCCCAAACCTTGCTAAAAGGGGCCAGGGGGGCGGACTGAGTCAGAAAGGAGCAAAATCAAGCACAGTTGGGGCGTTTTGGGAAAATTGTGAAGGATTTTCCAAACCGGGCAAAATTTGAAAAAAACGACAGGGCCGGTAGTGTCGAAAAAGTCAAAAATGGGGATTTTCCCAAATCCTTGCTAAAAGGGGCCAGGGGGGCGGGCTGAGTGAGAAAGGAGCAAAATCAAGCACAGTTGGGGCGTTGTGTGAAAATTGTGAAGGATTTTCCAAACCGGGCAAAATTTGAAAAAAAAGACAGGGCCGGTAGTGTCAAAAAAGTAAAAAATGGGGATTTTCACAAAATTTGCTTAAAGAGGCCAGAGGGGGGGGCTGAGTGAAAAACGAGCAAAATCAAGCACAGTTGGGGCGTTTTGTGAAAATTGTGAAGGATTTTCCATAGTGGGCAAAAATTGAAAAAAACGACAGGGCTGGTAGTGTCAAAAAAGTCAAAAATGGGGATTTTCCCAAACCTTGCTAAAAGGGGCCAGGGGGGCGGGCTGAGTCAGAAAGGAGCAAAATCAAGCACAGTTTGGGCGTTTTGGGAAAATTTGTGAAGGATTTTCCAAACCGGGCAAAATTTGAAAAAAACGACAGGGCCGGTAGTGTCGAAAAAGTCAAAAATGGGGATTTTCCCAAATTTTTTCTAAAAGGGGCCAGGGGGCGGGCTGATTGAAAAACGAGCAAAATCAAGCACAGTTGGGGCGTTTTGTGAAATTTGTGAAGGATTTTCCAAACCGGGCAAAATTTGAAAAAAAGACAGGGCCGGTAGTGTCGAAAAAGTCAAAAATGCGGATTTTCCCAAACTTTGCTTAAAGAGGCCAGAGGGGGGGGCTGGGTGAAAAAGGAGCAAAATCAAGCACAGTTGGGGCGTTTTGTGAAAATTGTGAAGGATTTTCCAAAGTGGGCAAAAATTGAAAAAAACGACAGGGCCGGTAGTGTCGAAAAAGTCAAAAATGGGAATTTTCCCAAACCTTGCTAAAAGGGGCCAGGGGGGCGGACTGAGTCAGAAATGAGCAAAATCAAGCACAGTTGGGGCGTTTTGGGAAAATTGTGAAGGATTTTCCAAACCGGGCAAAATTTGAAAAAAACGACAGGGCCGGTAGTGTCAAAAAGTCAAAAATGGGGATTTTCCCAAACCTTGCTAAAAGGGGCCAGGGGGGCGGACTTAGTCAGAAAGGAGCAAAATCAAGCACAGTTGGGGCGTTTTGTGAAAATTGTGAAGGATTTTCCAAAGTGGGCAAAAATTGAAAAAAAAGACAGGGCCGGTAGTGTCGAAAAAGTCAAAAATGGGGATTTTCCCAAACCTTGCTAAAAGGGGCCAGGGGGGCGGACTGAGTCAGAAATGAGCAAAATCAAGCACAGTTGGGGCGTTTTGAGAAAATTGTGAAGGATTTTCCAAACCGGGCAAAATTTGAAAAAAACGACAGGGCCGGTAGTGTCGAAAAAGTCAAAAATGGGGATTTTCCAAAACCTTGCTAAAAGGGGCCAGGGGGGCGGACTAAGTAAGAAAGGGGCAAAATCAAGCACAGTTGGGGCGTTTTGGGAAAATTGTGAAGGATTTTCCAAACCGGGCAAAATTTGAAAAAAACGACAGGGCCGGTAGTGTCGAAAAAGTCAAAAATGGGGATTTTCCCAAACCTTGCTAAAAGGGGCAAGGGGGCGGGCTTATTGAAAAACGAGCAAAATCAAGCACAGTTGGGGCGTTTTGTGAAAATTGTGAAGGATTTTCCAAACCGGGTAAAATTTCAAAAAAAAGACAGGGCCGGTAGTGTCGAAAAAGTCAAAAATGGGGATTTTCCCAAACTTTGCTTAAAGAGGCCAGAGGGGGGGGGGCTGGGTGAAAAAGGAGCAAAATCAAGCACAGTTGGGGCGTTTTGTGAAAACTGTGAAGGATTTTCCAAAGTGGGCAAAAATTGAAAAAAAAGACAGGGCCGGTAGTGTCGAAAAAGTCAAAAATGGGGATTTTCACAAACCTTGCTAAAAGGTGCCAGGGGGTGGACTGAGTCAGAAAGGAGCAAAATCAAGCACAGTTGGGGCGTTTTGGGAAAATTTGTGAAGGATTTTCCAAACCGGGCAAAATTTGAAAAAAACGACAGGGCCGGTAGTGTCGAAAAAGTCAAAAATGGGGATTTTCCCAAATTTTTTCTAAAAGGGGCCAGGGGGCGGGCTGATTGAAAAACGAGCAAAATCAAGCACAGTTGGGGCGTTTTGTGAAATTTGTGAAGGATTTTCCAAACCGGGCAAAATTTGAAAAAAAGACAGGGCCGGTAGTGTCGAAAAAGTCAAAAATGCGGATTTTCCCAAACCTTGCTAAAAGGGGCCAGGGTTGCGGACTGAGTCAGAAAGGAGCAAAATCAAGCACAGTTGGGGCGTTTTGGGAAAATTGTGAAGGATTTTCCAAACCGGGTAAAATTTGAAAAAAAAGACAGGGCCGGTAGTGTCGAAAAAGTCAAAAATGGGGATTTTCCCAAACCTTGCTAAAAGGGGCCAGGGGAGCGGACTAAGTAAGAAAGGAGCTAAATCAAGCACAGTTGGGGCGTTTTGGGAAAATTGTGAAGGATTTTCCAAACCTGGCAAAATTTGAAAAAAACAACAGGGCCGGTAGTGTCGAAAAAGTCAAAAATGCGGATTTTCCCAAATCTTTGCTAAAAGGGTCCAGGGGGCGGGCTTATTGAAAAACGAGCAAAATCAAGCACAGTTGGGACGTTTTGTGAAAATTGTGAAGGATTTTCCAAAGTGGGCAAAAATTGAAAAAAACGACAGGGCCGGTAGTGTCGAAAAACTCAAAAATGGGGATTTTCCCAAACCTTGCTAAAAGGTGCCAGGGGGCGGACTGAGTCAGAAAGGAGCAAAATCAAGCACAGTTGGGGCGTTTTGGGAAAATTGTGAAGGATTTTCCAACGTGGGCAAAAATTGAAAAAAACGACAGGGCCGGTAGTGTTGAAAAAGTCAAAAATGGGGATTTTCCCAAACCTTGCTAAAAGGGGCCAGGGGGGCGGGCTGAGTCAGAAAGGAGCAAAATCAAGCACAGTTGGGGCGTTGTGTGAAAATTGTGAAGGATTTTCCAAAGTGGGCAAAAATTGAAAAAAACGACAGGGCCGTTAGTGTCGAAAAAGTCAAAAATGCGGATTTTCACAAAATTTGCTTAAAGAGGCCAGAGGGGGGGGGCTGGGTGAAAAAGGAGCAAAATCAAGCACAGTTGGGGCGTTTTGTGAAAATTGTGAAGGATTTTCCAAAGAGGGCAAAAATTGAAAAAAACGACAGGGGCGGTAGTGTCGAAAAAGTCAAAAATGGGGATTTTCACAAACCTTGCTAAAAGGTGCCAGGGGGTGGACTAAGTAAGAAAGGAGCAAAATCAAGCACAGTTGGGGCGTTTTGTGAAAATTGTGAAGGATTTTCCAAAGTGGGCAAAAATTGAAAAAAAAGACAGGGCCGGTAGTGTCGAAAAAGTCAAAAATGGGGATTTTCCCAAACCTTGCTAAAAGGGGCAAGGGGGCGGGCTTATTGAAAAACGAGCAAAATCAAGCACAGTTGGGGCGTTTTGTGAAAATTGTGAAGGATTTTCCAAAGTGGGCAAAAATTGAAAAAAAAGACAGGGCCGGTAGTGTCGAAAAAGTCAAAAATGGGGATTTTCCCAAACCTTGCTAAAAGGGGCCAGGGGGGCGGACTGAGTCAGAAATGAGCAAAATCAAGCACAGTTGGGGCGTTTTGAGAAAATTGTGAAGGATTTTCCAAACCGGGCAAAATTTGAAAAAAACGACAGGGCCAGTAGTGTCGAAAAAGTCAAAAATGGGGATTTTCCAAAACCTTGCTAAAAGGGGCCAGGGGGGCGGACTAAGTAAGAAAGGAGCAAAATCAAGCACAGTTGGGGCGTTTTGGGAAAATTGTGAAGGATTTTCCAAACCGGGCAAAATTTGAAAAAAACGACAGGGCCGGTAGTGTCGAAAAAGTCAAAAATGCGGATTTTCCCAAATCTTTGCTAAAAGGGGCCAGGGGGGCGGACTGAGTCAGAAATGAGCAAAATCAAGCACAGTTGGGGCGTTTTGTGAAAATTGTGAAGGATTTTCCAAACCGGGTAAAATTTGAAAAAAAAAGACAGGGCCGGTAGTGTCGAAAAAGTCAAAAATGGGGATTTTCCCAAACTTTGCTTAAAGAGGCCAGAGGGGGGGGGCTGGGTGAAAAAGGAGCAAAATCAAGCACAGTTGGGGCGTTTTGTGAAAATTGTGAAGGATTTTCCAAAGTGGGCAAAAATTGAAAAAAACGACAGGGCCGGTAGTGTCGAAAAAGTCAAAAATGGGGATTTTCCAAAACCTTGCTAAAAGGGGCCAGGGGGGCGGACTAAGTAAGAAAGGAGCAAAATCAAGCACAGTTGGGGCGTTTTGTGAAAATTGTGAAGGATTTTCCAAAGTGGGCAAAAATTGAAAAAAAAGACAGGGCCGGTAGTGTCGAAAAAGTCAAAAATGGGGATTTTCCCAAACCTTGCTAAAAGGGGCCAGGGGGGCGGACTGAGTCAGAAAGGAGCAAAATCAAGCACAGTTGGGGCGTTTTGGGAAAATTGTGAAGGATTTTCCAAACCGGGCAAAATTTGAAAAAAACGACAGTGCCGGTAGTGTCGAAAAAGTCAAAAATGGGGATTTTCCCAAACCTTGCTTAAAGAGGCCAGAGGGGCGGACTGAGTCAGAAATGAGCAAAATCAAGCACAGTTGGGGCGTTTTGAGAAAATTGTGAAGGATTTTCCAAACCGGGCAAAATTTGAAAAAAACGACAGGGCCGGTAGTGTCGAAAAAGTCAAAAATGGGGATTTTCCAAAACCTTGCTAAAAGGGGCCAGGGGGGCGGACTAAGTAAGAAAGGAGCAAAATCAAGCACAGTTGGGGCGTTTTGTGAAAATTGTGAAGGATTTTCCAAAGTGGGCAAAAATTGAAAAAAAAGACAGGGCCGGTAGTGTCGAAAAAGTCAAAAATGCGGATTTTCCCAAACCTTGCTAAAAGGGGCCAGGGGGGCGGACTGAGTCAGAAAGGAGCAAAATCAAGCACAGTTGGGGCGTTTTGGGAAAATTGTGAAGGATTTTCCAAACCGGGCAAAATTTGAAAAAAACGACAGTGCCGGTAGTGTCGAAAAAGTCAAAAATGGGGATTTTCCCAAACTTTGCTTAAAGAGGCCAGAGGGGGGGGCTGTGTGAAAAAGGAGCAAAATCAAGCACAGTTGGGGCGTTTTGTGAAAATTGTGAAGGATTTTCCAAAGAGGGCAAAAATTGAAAAAAACAACAGGGGCGGTAGTGTCGAAAAAGTCAAAAATGGGGATTTTCACAAACCTTGCTAAAAGGTGCCAGGGGGTGGACTGAGTCAGAAAGGAGCAAAATCAAGCACAGTTGGGGCGTTTTGAGAAAATTGTGAAGGATTTTCCAAAGTGGGCAAAATTTGAAAAAAACGACAGGTCCGGTAGTGTCGAAAAAGTCAAAAATGGGGATTTTCCAAAACCTTGCTAAAAGGGGCCAGGGGGGCGGACTAAGTAAGAAAGGAGCAAAATCAAGCACAGTTGGGGCGTTTTGTGAAAATTGTGAAGGATTTTCCAAAGTGGGCAAAAATTGAAAAAAAAGACAGGGCCGGTAGTGTCGAAAAAGTCAAAAATGGGGATTTTCCCAAACCTTGCTAAAAGGGGCCATGGGGGCAGACTGAGTCAGAAATGAGCAAAATCAAGCACAGTTGGGGCGTTTTGAGAAAATTGTGAAGGATTTTCCAAACCGGGTAAAATTTGAAAAAAAAGACAGGGCCGGTAGTGTCGAAAAAGTCAAAAATGGGGATTTTCCCAAACCTTGCTAAAAGGGGCCAGGGGGGCGGACTGAGTCAGAAAGGAGCAAAATCAAGCACAGTTGGGGCGTTTTGGGAAAATTGTGAAGGATTTTCCAAACCGGGCAAAATTTGAAAAAAACGACAGGGCCGGTAGTGTCGAAAAAGTCAAAAATGGGGATTTTCCCAAACTTTGCTTAAAGAGGCCAGAGGGGGGGGGCTGTGTGAAAAAGGAGCAAAATCAAGCACAGTTGGGGCGTTTTGTGAAAATTGTGAAGGATTTTCCAAAGAGGGCAAAAATTGAAAAAAACGACAGGGGCGGTAGTGTCGAAAAAGTCAAAAATGGGGATTTTCACAAACCTTGCTAAAAGGTGCCAGGGGGTGGACTGAGTCAGAAAGGAGCAAAATCAAGCACAGTTGGGGCGTTTTGAGAAAATTGTGAAGGATTTTCCAAAGTGGGCAAAATTTAAAAAAAACGACAGGTCCGGTAGTGTCGAAAAAGTCAAAAATGGGGATTTTCCAAAACCTTGCTAAAAGGGTACAGGGGGGCGGACTAAGTAAGAAAGGAGCAAAATCAAGCACAGTTGGGGCGTTTTGTGAAAATTGTGAAGGATTTTCCAAAGTGGGCAAAAATTGAAAAAAAAGACAGGGCCGGTAGTGTCGAAAAAGTCAAAAATGGGGATTTTCCCAAACCTTGCTAAAAGGGGCCAGGGGGGCGGACTGAGTCAGAAATGAGCAAAATCAAGCACAGTTGGGGCGTTTTGAGAAAATTGTGAAGGATTTTCCAAACCGGGCAAAATTTGAAAAAAACGACAGGGCCAGTAGTGTCGAAAAAGTCAAAAATGGGGATTTTCCAAAACCTTGCTAAAAGGGGCCAGGGGGGCGGACTAAGTAAGAAAGGAGCAAAATCAAGCACAGTTGGGGCGTTTTGTGAAAATTGTGAAGGATTTTCCAAACCGGGTAAAATTTGAAAAAAAAAGACAGGGCCGGTAGTGTCGAAAAAGTCAAAAATGGGGATTTTCCCAAACTTTGCTTAAAGAGGCCAGAGGGGGGGGCTGGGTGAAAAAGGAGCAAAATCAAGCACAGTTGGGGCGTTTTGTGAAAATTGTGAAGGATTTTCCAAAGTGGGCAAAAATTGAAAAAAACGACAGGGCCGGTAGTGTCGAAAAACTCAAAAATGGGGATTTTCACAAACCTTGCTTAAAGGTGCCAGGGGGTGGACTGAGTCAGAAAGGAGCAAAATCAAGCACAGTTGGGGCGTTTTGAGAAAATTGTGAAGGATTTTCCAAAGTGGGCAAAATTTGAAAAAAACGACAGGTCCGGTAGTGTCGAAAAACTCAAAAATTGGGATTTTCCCAAATTTTTGCTAAAAGGGGCCAGGGGGCGGGCTGATTGAAAAACGAGCAAAATCAAGCACAGTTGGGGCGTTTTGTGAAAATTGTGAAGGATTTTCCAAAGTTGGCAAAAATTTTAAAAAACGACGGGGCCGGTAGTGTCGAAAAAGTCAAAAATGGGGATTTTCCCAAACCTTGCTAAAAGGGGCCAGGGGTGCGGACTGAGTCAGAAAGGAGCAAAATCAAGCACAGTTGGGGCGTTTTGTGAAAATTGTGAAGGATTTTCCAAACCGGGCATAAATTGAAAAAAAAGACAGGGCCGGTAGTGTCGAAAAAGTCAAAAATGGGGATTTTCCCAAACCTTGCTAAAAGGGGCCAGGGGGGCGGACTGAGTCAGAAAGGAGCAAAATCAAGCACAGTTGGGGCGTTTTGGGAAAATTGTGAAGGATTTTCCAAACCGGGCAAAATTTGAAAAAAACGACAGGGCCGGTAGTGTCGAAAAAGTCAAAAATGCGGATTTTCACAAAATTTGCTTAAAGAGGCCAGAGGGGGGGGGCTGGGTGAAAAAGGAGCAAAATCAAGCACAGTTGGGGCGTTTTGTGAAAATTGTGAAGGATTTTCCAAAGAGGGCAAAAATTGAAAAAAACGACAGGGGCGGTAGTGTCGAAAAAGTCAAAAATGGGGATTTTCACAAACCTTGCTAAAAGGTGCCAGGGGGTGGACTAAGTAAGAAAGGAGCAAAATCAAGCACAGTTGGGGCGTTTTGTGAAAATTGTGAAGGATTTTTCAAAGTGGGCAAAAATTGAAAAAAAAGACAGGGCCGGTAGTGTCGAAAAAGTCAAAAATGGGGATTTTCCCAAACCTTGCTAAAAGGGGCCAGGGGGGCGGACTGAGTTAGAAATGAGCAAAATCAAGCACAGTTGGGGCGTTTTGAGAAAATTGTGAAGGATTTTCCAAACCGGGCAAAATTTGAAAAAAACGACAGGGCCAGTAGTGTCGAAAAAGTCAAAAATGGGGATTTTCCAAAACCTTGCTAAAAGGGGCCAGGGGGGCGGACTAAGTAAGAAAGGAGCAAAATCAAGCACAGTTGGGGCGTTTTGGGAAAATTGTGAAGGATTTTCCAAACCGGGCAAAATTTGAAAAAAACGACAGGGCCGGTAGTGTCGAAAAAGTCAAAAATGCGGATTTTCCCAAATCTTTGCTAAAAGGGGCCAGGGGGGCGGACTGAGTCAGAAATGAGCAAAATCAAGCACAGTTGGGGCGTTTTGTGAAAATTGTGAAGGATTTTCCAAACCGGGTAAAATTTGAAAAAAAAGACAGGGCCGGTAGTGTCGAAAAAGTCAAAAATGGGGATTTTCCCAAACTTTGCTTAAAGAGGCCAGAGGGGGGGGCTGGGTGAAAAAGGAGCAAAATCAAGCACAGTTGGGGCGTTTTGTGAAAATTGTGAAGGATTTTCCAAAGTGGGCAAAAATTGAAAAAAACGACAGGGCCGGTAGTGTCGAAAAACTCAAAAATGGGGATTTTCACAAACCTTGCTAAAAGGTGCCAGGGGGTGGACTGAGTCAGAAAGGAGCAAAATCAAGCACAGTTTGGGCGTTTTGAGAAAATTGTGAAGGATTTTCCAAAGTGGGCAAAATTTGAAAAAAACGACAGGTCCGGTAGTGTCGAAAAACTCAAAAATTGGGATTTTCCCAAATTTTTGCTAAAAGGGGCCAGGGGGCGGGCTGATTGAAAAACGAGCAAAATCAAGCACAGTTGGGGCGTTTTGTGAAAATTGTGAAGGATTTTCCAAAGTTGGCAAAAATTTTAAAAAACGACGGGGCCGGTAGTGTCGAAAAAGTCAAAAATGGGGATTTTCCCAAACCTTGCTAAAAGGGGCCAGGGGTGCGGACTGAGTCAGAAAGGAGCAAAATCAAGCACAGTTGGGGCGTTTTGGGAAAATTGTGAGGGATTTTCCAAACCGGGCATAAATTGAAAAAAAAGACAGGGCCGGTATTGTCGAAAAAGTCAAAAATGGGGATTTTCCCAAACCTTGCTAAAAGGGGCCAGGGGGGCGGACTGAGTCAGAAAGGAGCAAAATCAAGCACAGTTGGGGCGTTTTGGGAAAATTGTGAAGGATTTTCCAAACCGGGCAAAATTTGAAAAAAACGACAGGGCCGGTAGTGTCGAAAAAGTCAAAAATGGGGATTTTCCCAAACTTTGCTTAAAGAGGCCAGAGGGGGGGGCTGTGTGAAAAAGGAGCAAAATCAAGCACAGTTGGGGCGTTTTGTGAAAATTGTGAAGGATTTTCCAAAGAGGGCAAAAATTGAAAAAAACGACAGGGGCGGTAGTGTCGAAAAAGTCAAAAATGGGGATTTTCACAAACCTTGCTAAAAGGTGCCAGGGGGTGGACTGAGTCAGAAAGGAGCAAAATCAAGCACAGTTGGGGCGTTTTGAGAAAATTGTGAAGGATTTTCCAAAGTGGGCAAAATTTGAAAAAAACGACAGGTCCGGTAGTGTCGAAAAAGTCAAAAATGGGGATTTTCCAAAACCTTGCTAAAAGGGGCCAGGGGGGCGGACTAAGTAAGAAAGGAGCAAAATCAAGCACAGTTGGGGTTTTTTGTGAAAATTGTGAAGGATTTTCCAAAGTGGGCAAAAATTGAAAAAAAAGACAGGGCCGGTAGTGTCGAAAAAGTCAAAAATGGGGATTTTCCCAAACCTTGCTAAAAGGGGCCAGGGGGGCGGACTGAGTCAGAAATGAGCAAAATCAAGCACAGTTGGGGCGTTTTGAGAAAATTGTGAAGGATTTTCCAAACCGGGCAAAATTTGAAAAAAACGACAGGGCCAGTAGTGTCGAAAAAGTCAAAAATGGGGATTTTCCAAAACCTTGCTAAAAGGGGCCAGGGGGGCGGACTAAGTAAGAAAGGAGCAAAATCAAGCACAGTTGGGGCGTTTTGGGAAAATTGTGAAGGATTTTCCAAACCGGGCAAAATTTGAAAAAAACGACAGGGCCGGTAGTGTCGAAAAAGTCAAAAATGCGGATTTTCCCAAATCTTTGCTAAAAGGGGCCAGGGGGGCGGACTGAGTCAGAAATGAGCAAAATCAAGCACAGTTGGGGCGTTTTGTGAAAATTGTGAAGGATTTTCCAAACCGGGTAAAATTTGAAAAAAAAAAGACAGGGCCGGTAGTGTCGAAAAAGTCAAAAATGGGGATTTTCCCAAACTTTGCTTAAAGAGGCCAGAGGGGGGGGGCTGGGTGAAAAAGGAGCAAAATCAAGCACAGTTGGGGCGTTTTGTGAAAATTGTGAAGGATTTTCCAAAGTGGGCAAAAATTGAAAAAAACGACAGGGCCGGTAGTGTCGAAAAAGTCAAAAATGGGGATTTTCCAAAACCTTGCTAAAAGGGGCCAGGGGGGCGGACTAAGTAAGAAAGGAGCAAAATCAAGCACAGTTGGGGCGTTTTGTGAAAATTGTGAAGGATTTTCCAAAGTGGGCAAAAATTGAAAAAAAAGACAGGGCCGGTAGTGTCGAAAAAGTCAAAAATGCGGATTTTCCCAAACCTTGCTAAAAGGGGCCAGGGGGGCGGACTGAGTCAGAAAGGAGCAAAATCAAGCACAGTTGGGGTGTTTTGAGAAAATTGTGAAGGATTTTCCAAACCGGGTAAAATTTGAAAAAAAAGACAGGGCCGGTAGTGTCGAAAAAGTCAAAAATGGGGATTTTCCCAAACCTTGCTAAAAGGGGCCAGGGGGGCGGACTGAGTCAGAAAGGAGCAAAATCAAGCACAGTTGGGGCGTTTTGGGAAAATTGTGAAGGATTTTCCAAACCGGGCAAAATTTGAAAAAAACGACAGTGCCGGTAGTGTCGAAAAAGTCAAAAATGGGGATTTTCCCAAACCTTGCTTAAAGAGGCCAGAGGGGCGGACTGTGTCAGAAATGAGCAAAATCAAGCACAGTTGGGGCGTTTTGAGAAAATTGTGAAGGATTTTCCAAACCGGGCAAAATTTGAAAAAAACGACAGGGCCGGTAGTGTCGAAAAAGTCAAAAATGGGGATTTTCCAAAACCTTGCTAAAAGGGGCCAGGGGGGCGGACTAAGTAAGAAAGGAGCAAAATCAAGCACAGTTGGGGCGTTTTGTGAAAATTGTGAAGGATTTTCCAAAGTGGGCAAAAATTGAAAAAAAAGACAGGGCTGGTAGTGTCGAAAAAGTCAAAAATGCGGATTTTCCCAAACCTTGCTAAAAGGGGCCAGGGGGGCGGACTGAGTCAGAAAGGAGCAAAATCAAGCACAGTTGGGGCGTTTTGGGAAAATTGTGAAGGATTTTCCAAACCGGGCAAAATTTGAAAAAAACGACAGTGCCGGTAGTGTCGAAAAAGTCAAAAATGGGGATTTTCCCAAACTTTGCTTAAAGAGGCCAGAGGGGGGGGCTGTGTGAAAAAGGAGCAAAATCAAGCACAGTTGGGGCGTTTTGTGAAAATTGTGAAGGATTTTCCAAAGAGGGCAAAAATTGAAAAAAACAACAGGGGCGGTAGTGTCGAAAAAGTCAAAAATGGGGATTTTCACAAACCTTGCTAAAAGGTGCCAGGGGGTGGACTGAGTCAGAAAGGAGCAAAATCAAGCACAGTTGGGGCGTTTTGAGAAAATTGTGAAGGATTTTCCAAAGTGGGCAAAATTTGAAAAAAACGACAGGTCCGGTAGTGTCGAAAAAGTCAAAAATGGGGATTTTCCAAAACCTTGCTAAAAGGGGCCAGGGGGGCGGACTAAGTAAGAAAGGAGCAAAATCAAGCACAGTTGGGGCGTTTTGTGAAAATTGTGAAGGATTTTCCAAAGTGGGCAAAAATTGAAAAAAAAGACAGGGCCGGTAGTGTCGAAAAAGTCAAAAATGGGGATTTTCCCAAACCTTGCTAAAAGGGGCCATGGGGGCAGACTGAGTCAGAAATGAGCAAAATCAAGCACAGTTGGGGCGTTTTGAGAAAATTGTGAAGGATTTTCCAAACCGGGTAAAATTTGAAAAAAAAGACAGGGCCGGTAGTGTCGAAAAAGTCAAAAATGGGGATTTTCCCAAACCTTGCTAAAAGGGGCCAGGGGGGCGGACTGAGTCAGAAAGGAGCAAAATCAAGCACAGTTGGGGCGTTTTGGGAAAATTGTGAAGGATTTTCCAAACCGGGCAAAATTTGAAAAAAACGACAGGGCCGGTAGTGTCGAAAAAGTCAAAAATGGGGATTTTCCCAAACTTTGCTTAAAGAGGCCAGAGGGGGGGGGCTGTGTGAAAAAGGAGCAAAATCAAGCACAGTTGGGGCGTTTTGTGAAAATTGTGAAGGATTTTCCAAAGAGGGCAAAAATTGAAAAAAACGACAGGGGCGGTAGTGTCGAAAAAGTCAAAAATGGGGATTTTCACAAACCTTGCTAAAAGGTGCCAGGGGGTGGACTGAGTCAGAAAGGAGCAAAATCAAGCACAGTTGGGGCGTTTTGAGAAAATTGTGAAGGATTTTCCAAAGTGGGCAAAATTTAAAAAAAACGACAGGTCCGGTAGTGTCGAAAAAGTCAAAAATGGGGATTTTCCAAAACCTTGCTAAAAGGGTACAGGGGGGCGGACTAAGTAAGAAAGGAGCAAAATCAAGCACAGTTGGGGCGTTTTGTGAAAATTGTGAAGGATTTTCCAAAGTGGGCAAAAATTGAAAAAAAAGACAGGGCCGGTAGTGTCGAAAAAGTCAAAAATGGGGATTTTCCCAAACCTTGCTAAAAGGGGCCAGGGGGGCGGACTGAGTCAGAAATGAGCAAAATCAAGCACAGTTGGGGCGTTTTGAGAAAATTGTGAAGGATTTTCCAAACCGGGCAAAATTTGAAAAAAACGACAGGGCCAGTAGTGTCGAAAAAGTCAAAAATGGGGATTTTCCAAAACCTTGCTAAAAGGGGCCAGGGGGGCGGACTAAGTAAGAAAGGAGCAAAATCAAGCACAGTTGGGGCGTTTTGTGAAAATTGTGAAGGATTTTCCAAACCGGGTAAAATTTGAAAAAAAAAGACAGGGCCGGTAGTGTCGAAAAAGTCAAAAATGGGGATTTTCCCAAACTTTGCTTAAAGAGGCCAGAGGGGGGGGCTGGGTGAAAAAGGAGCAAAATCAAGCACAGTTGGGGCGTTTTGTGAAAATTGTGAAGGATTTTCCAAAGTGGGCAAAAATTGAAAAAAACGACAGGGCCGGTAGTGTCGAAAAACTCAAAAATGGGGATTTTCACAAACCTTGCTTAAAGGTGCCAGGGGGTGGACTGAGTCAGAAAGGAGCAAAATCAAGCACAGTTGGGGCGTTTTGAGAAAATTGTGAAGGATTTTCCAAAGTGGGCAAAATTTGAAAAAAACGACAGGTCCGGTAGTGTCGAAAAACTCAAAAATTGGGATTTTCCCAAATTTTTGCTAAAAGGGGCCAGGGGGCGGGCTGATTGAAAAACGAGCAAAATCAAGCACAGTTGGGGCGTTTTGTGAAAATTGTGAAGGATTTTCCAAAGTTGGCAAAAATTTTAAAAAACGACGGGGCCGGTAGTGTCGAAAAAGTCAAAAATGGGGATTTTCCCAAACCTTGCTAAAAGGGGCCAGGGGTGCGGACTGAGTCAGAAAGGAGCAAAATCAAGCACAGTTGGGGCGTTTTGTGAAAATTGTGAAGGATTTTCCAAACCGGGCATAAATTGAAAAAAAAGACAGGGCCGGTAGTGTCGAAAAAGTCAAAAATGGGGATTTTCCCAAACCTTGCTAAAAGGGGCCAGGGGGGCGGACTGAGTCAGAAAGGAGCAAAATCAAGCACAGTTGGGGCGTTTTGGGAAAATTGTGAAGGATTTTCCAAACCGGGCAAAATTTGAAAAAAACGACAGGGCCGGTAGTGTCGAAAAAGTCAAAAATGGGGATTTTCCCAAATCCTTGCTAAAAGGGGCCAGGGGGGCGGGCTGAGTGAGAAAGGAGCAAAATCAAGCACAGTTGGGGCGTTGTGTGAAAATTGTGAAGGATTTTCCAAACCGGGCAAAATTTGAAAAAAAAGACAGGGCCGGTAGTGTCAAAAAAGTAAAAAATGGGGATTTTCACAAAATTTGCTTAAAGAGGCCAGAGGGGGTGGCTGAGTGAAAAACGAGCAAAATCAAGCACAGTTGGGGCGTTTTGTGAAAATTGTGAAGGATTTTCCATAGTGGGCAAAAATTGAAAAAAACGACAGGGCTGGTAGTGTCAAAAAAGTCAAAAATGGGGATTTTCCCAAACCTTGCTAAAAGGGGCCAGGGGGGCGGGCTGAGTCAGAAAGGAGCAAAATCAAGCACAGTTTGGGCGTTTTGGGAAAATTTGTGAAGGATTTTCCAAACCGGGCAAAATTTGAAAAAAACGACAGGGCCGGTAGTGTCGAAAAAGTCAAAAATGGGGATTTTCCCAAATTTTTTCTAAAAGGGGCCAGGGGGCGGGCTGATTGAAAAACGAGCAAAATCAAGCACAGTTGGGGCGTTTTGTGAAATTTGTGAAGGATTTTCCAAACCGGGCAAAATTTGAAAAAAAGACAGGGCCGGTAGTGTCGAAAAAGTCAAAAATGCGGATTTTCCCAAACTTTGCTTAAAGGGGCCAGGGGGGCGGACTTAGTCAGAAAGGAGCAAAATCAAGCACAGTTGGGGCGTTTTGTGAAAATTGTGAAGGATTTTCCAAAGTGGGCAAAAATTGAAAAAAAAGACAGGGCCGGTAGTGTCGAAAAAGTCAAAAATGGGGATTTTCCCAAACCTTGCTAAAAGGGGCCAGGGGGGCGGACTGAGTCAGAAATGAGCAAAATCAAGCACAGTTGGGGCGTTTTGAGAAAATTGTGAAGGATTTTCCAAACCGGGCAAAATTTGAAAAAAACGACAGGGCCGGTAGTGTCGAAAAAGTCAAAAATGGGGATTTTCCAAAACCTTGCTAAAAGGGGCCAGGGGGGCGGACTAAGTAAGAAAGGGGCAAAATCAAGCACAGTTGGGGCGTTTTGGGAAAATTGTGAAGGATTTTCCAAACCGGGCAAAATTTGAAAAAAACGACAGGGCCGGTAGTGTCGAAAAAGTCAAAAATGGGGATTTTCCCAAACCTTGCTAAAAGGGGCAAGGGGGCGGGCTTATTGAAAAACGAGCAAAATCAAGCACAGTTGGGGCGTTTTGTGAAAATTGTGAAGGATTTTCCAAACCGGGTAAAATTTCAAAAAAAAGACAGGGCCGGTAGTGTCGAAAAAGTCAAAAATGGGGATTTTCCCAAACTTTGCTTAAAGAGGCCAGAGGGGGGGGGGCTGGGTGAAAAAGGAGCAAAATCAAGCACAGTTGGGGCGTTTTGTGAAAACTGTGAAGGATTTTCCAAAGTGGGCAAAAATTGAAAAAAAAGACAGGGCCGGTAGTGTCGAAAAAGTCAAAAATGGGGATTTTCACAAACCTTGCTAAAAGGTGCCAGGGGGTGGACTGAGTCAGAAAGGAGCAAAATCAAGCACAGTTGGGGCGTTTTGGGAAAATTTGTGAAGGATTTTCCAAACCGGGCAAAATTTGAAAAAAACGACAGGGCCGGTAGTGTCGAAAAAGTCAAAAATGGGGATTTTCCCAAATTTTTTCTAAAAGGGGCCAGGGGGCGGGCTGATTGAAAAACGAGCAAAATCAAGCACAGTTGGGGCGTTTTGTGAAATTTGTGAAGGATTTTCCAAACCGGGCAAAATTTGAAAAAAAGACAGGGCCGGTAGTGTCGAAAAAGTCAAAAATGCGGATTTTCCCAAACCTTGCTAAAAGGGGCCAGGGTTGCGGACTGAGTCAGAAAGGAGCAAAATCAAGCACAGTTGGGGCGTTTTGGGAAAATTGTGAAGGATTTTCCAAACCGGGTAAAATTTGAAAAAAAAGACAGGGCCGGTAGTGTCGAAAAAGTCAAAAATGGGGATTTTCCCAAACCTTGCTAAAAGGGGCCAGGGGAGCGGACTAAGTAAGAAAGGAGCTAAATCAAGCACAGTTGGGGCGTTTTGGGAAAATTGTGAAGGATTTTCCAAACCTGGCAAAATTTGAAAAAAACAACAGGGCCGGTAGTGTCGAAAAAGTCAAAAATGCGGATTTTCCCAAATCTTTGCTAAAAGGGTCCAGGGGGCGGGCTTATTGAAAAACGAGCAAAATCAAGCACAGTTGGGACGTTTTGTGAAAATTGTGAAGGATTTTCCAAAGTGGGCAAAAATTGAAAAAAACGACAGGGCCGGTAGTGTCGAAAAACTCAAAAATGGGGATTTTCCCAAACCTTGCTAAAAGGTGCCAGGGGGCGGACTGAGTCAGAAAGGAGCAAAATCAAGCACAGTTGGGGCGTTTTGGGAAAATTGTGAAGGATTTTCCAACGTGGGCAAAAATTGAAAAAAACGACAGGGCCGGTAGTGTTGAAAAAGTCAAAAATGGGGATTTTCCCAAACCTTGCTAAAAGGGGCCAGGGGGGCGGGCTGAGTCAGAAAGGAGCAAAATCAAGCACAGTTGGGGCGTTGTGTGAAAATTGTGAAGGATTTTCCAAAGTGGGCAAAAATTGAAAAAAACGACAGGGCCGGTAGTGTCGAAAAAGTCAAAAATGCGGATTTTCCCAAAATTTGCTTAAAGAGGCCAGAGGGGGGGGGCTGGGTGAAAAAGGAGCAAAATCAAGCACAGTTGGGGCGTTTTGTGAAAATTGTGAAGGATTTTCCAAAGTGGGCAAAAATTGAAAAAAACGACAGGGGCGGTAGTGTCGAAAAAGTCAAAAATGGGGATTTTCACAAACCTTGCTAAAAGGTGCCAGGGGGTGGACTAAGTAAGAAAGGAGCAAAATCAAGCACAGTTGGGGCGTTTTGTGAAAATTGTGAAGGATTTTCCAAAGTGGGCAAAAATTGAAAAAAAAGACAGGGCCGGTAGTGTCGAAAAAGTCAAAAATGGGGATTTTCCCAAACCTTGCTAAAAGGGGCCAGGGGGGCGGACTGAGTTAGAAATGAGCAAAATCAAGCACAGTTGGGGCGTTTTGAGAAAATTGTGAAGGATTTTCCAAACCGGGCAAAATTTGAAAAAAAACGACAGGGCCGGTAGTGTCGAAAAAGTCAAAAATGCGGATTTTCCCAAATCTTTGCTAAAAGGGGCCAGGGGGGCGGACTGAGTCAGAAATGAGCAAAATCAAGCACAGTTGGGGCGTTTTGTGAAAATTGTGAAGGATTTTCCAAACCGGGTAAAATTTGAAAAAAAAGACAGGGCCGGTAGTGTCGAAAAAGTCAAAAATGGGGATTTTCCCAAACTTTGCTTAAAGAGGCCAGAGGGGGGGGCTGGGTGAAAAAGGAGCAAAATCAAGCACAGTTGGGGCGTTTTGTGAAAATTGTGAAGGATTTTCCAAAGTGGGCAAAAATTGAAAAAAACGACAGGGCCGGTAGTGTCGAAAAACTCAAAAATGGGGATTTTCACAAACCTTGCTAAAAGGTGCCAGGGGGTGGACTGAGTCAGAAAGGAGCAAAATCAAGCACAGTTGGGGCGTTTTGAGAAAATTGTGAAGGATTTTCCAAAGTGGGCATAAATTGAAAAAAAAGACAGGGCCGGTATTGTCGAAAAAGTCAAAAATGGGGATTTTCCCAAACCTTGCTAAAAGGGGCCAGGGGGGCGGACTGAGTCAGAAAGGAGCAAAATCAAGCACAGTTGGGGCGTTTTGGGAAAATTGTGAAGGATTTTCCAAACCGGGCAAAATTTGAAAAAAACGACAGGGCCGGTAGTGTCGAAAAAATCAAAAATGGGGATTTTCCCAAATCCTTGCTAAAAGGGGCCAGGGGGGCGGGCTGAGTGAGAAAGGAGCAAAATCAAGCACAGTTGGGGCGTTGTGTGAAAATTGTGAAGGATTTTCCAAACCGGGCAAAATTTGAAAAAAAAGACAGGGCCGGTAGTGTCGAAAAAGTCAAAAATGGGGATTTTCACAAAATTTGCTTAAAGAGGCCAGAGGGGGGGGCTGAGTGAAAAACGAGCAAAATCAAGCACAGTTGGGGCGTTTTGTGAAAATTGTGAAGGATTTTCCATAGTGGGCAAAAATTGAAAAAAACGACAGGGCTGGTAGTGTCAAAAAAGTCAAAAATGGGGATTTTCCCAAACCTTGCTAAAAGGGGCCAGGGGGGCGGGCTGAGTCAGAAAGGAGCAAAATCAAGCACAGTTTGGGCGTTTTGGGAAAATTTGTGAAGGATTTTCCAAACCGGGCAAAATTTGAAAAAAACGACAGGGCCGGTAGTGTCGAAAAAGTCAAAAATGGGGATTTTCCCAAATTTTTTCTAAAAGGGGCCAGGGGGCGGGCTGATTGAAAAACGAGCAAAATCAAGCACAGTTGGGGCGTTTTGTGAAATTTGTGAAGGATTTTCCAAACCGGGCAAAATTTGAAAAAAAGACAGGGCCGGTAGTGTCGAAAAAGTCAAAAATGGGGATTTTCACAAACCTTGCTAAAAGGTGCCAGGGGGGCGGACTGAGTCAGAAAGGAGCAAAATCAAGCACAGTTGGGGCGTTTTGAGAAAATTGTGAAGGATTTTCCAAAGTGGGCAAAATTTGAAAAAAACGACAGGTCCGGTAGTGTCGAAAAAGTCAAAAATGGGGATTTTCCAAAACCTTGCTAAAAGGGGCCAGGGGGGCGGACTAAGTAAGAAAGGAGCAAAATCAAGCACAGTTGGGGCGTTTTGTGAAAATTGTGAAGGATTTTCCAAAGTGGGCAAAAATTGAAAAAAAAGACAGGGCCGGTAGTGTCGAAAAAGTCAAAAATGGGGATTTTCCCAAACCTTGCTAAAAGGGGCCAGGGGGGCGGACTGAGTCAGAAATGAGCAAAATCAAGCACAGTTGGGGCGTTTTGAGAAAATTGTGAAGGATTTTCCAAACCGGGCAAAATTTGAAAAAAACGACAGGGCCGGTAGTGTCGAAAAAGTCAAAAATGGGGATTTTCCAAAACCTTGCTAAAAGGGGCCAGGGGGGCGGACTAAGTAAGAAAGGAGCAAAATCAAGCACAGTTGGGGCGTTTTGTGAAAATTGTGAAGGATTTTCCAAAGTGGGCAAAAATTGAAAAAAAAGACAGGGCCGGTAGTGTCGAAAAAGTCAAAAATGCGGATTTTCCCAAACCTTGCTAAAAGGGGCCAGGGGGGCGGACTGAGTCAGAAAGGAGCAAAATCAAGCACAGTTGGGGCGTTTTGAGAAAATTGTGAAGGATTTTCCAAACCGGGAAAAATTTGAAAAAAAAGACAGGGCCGGTAGTGTCGAAAAAGTCAAAAATGGGGATTTTCCCAAACCTTGCTAAAAGGGGCCAGGGGGGCGGACTGAGTCAGAAAGGAGCAAAATCAAGCACAGTTGGGGCGTTTTGGGAAAATTGTGAAGGATTTTCCAAAGTGGGCAAAAATTGAAAAAAAAGACAGGGCCGGTAGTGTCGAAAAAGTCAAAAATGGGGATTTTCCCAAACCTTGCTAAAAGGGGCCATGGGGGCGGACTGAGTCAGAAATGAGCAAAATCAAGCACAGTTGGGGCGTTGTGTGAAAATTGTGAAGGATTTTCCAAACCGGGCAAAATTTGAAAAAAAAGACAGGGCCGGTAGTGTCGAAAAAGTCAAAAATGGGGATTTTCACAAAATTTGCTTAAAGAGGCCAGAGGGGGGGGGCTGAGTGAAAAACGAGCAAAATCAAGCACAGTTGGGGCGTTTTGTGAAAATTGTGAAGGATTTTCCATAGTGGGCAAAAATTGAAAAAAACGACAGGGCTGGTAGTGTCAAAAAAGTCAAAAATGGGGATTTTCCCAAACCTTGCTAAAAGGGGCCAGGGGGGCGGGCTGAGTCAGAAAGGAGCAAAATCAAGCACAGTTTGGGCGTTTTGGGAAAATTTGTGAAGGATTTTCCAAACCGGGCAAAATTTGAAAAAAACGACAGGGCCGGTAGTGTCGAAAAAGTCAAAAATGGGGATTTTCCCAAATTTTTTCTAAAAGGGGCCAGGGGGCGGGCTGATTGAAAAACGAGCAAAATCAAGCACAGTTGGGGCGTTTTGTGAAATTTGTGAAGGATTTTCCAAACCGGGCAAAATTTGAAAAAAAGACAGGGCCGGTAGTGTCGAAAAAGTCAAAAATGCGGATTTTCCCAAACTTTGCTTAAAGAGGCCAGAGGGGGGGGGGCTGGGTGAAAAAGGAGCAAAATCAAGCACAGTTGGGGCGTTTTGTGAAAATTGTGAAGGATTTTCCAAAGAGGGCAAAAATTGAAAAAAACGACAGGGCCGGTAGTGTCGAAAAAGTCAAAAATGGGGATTTTCACAAACCTTGCTAAAAGGTGCCAGGGGGTGGACTGAGTCAGAAAGGAGCAAAATCAAGCACAGTTGGGGCGTTTTGAGAAAATTGTGAAGGATTTTCCAAAGTGGGCAAAATTTGAAAAAAACGACAGGTCCGGTAGTGTCGAAAAAGTCAAAAATGGGGATTTTCCCAAACCTTGCTAAAAGGGGCCAGGGGGGCGGACTGAGTCAGAAATGAGCAAAATCAAGCACAGTTGGGGCGTTTTGAGAAAATTGTGAAGGATTTTCCAAACCGGGCAAAATTTGAAAAAAACGACAGGGCCGGTAGTGTCGAAAAAGTCAAAAATGGGGATTTTCCAAAACCTTGCTAAAAGGGGCCAGGGGGGCGGACTAAGTAAGAAAGGAGCAAAATCAAGCACAGTTGGGGCGTTTTGTGAAAATTGTGAAGGATTTTCCAAAGTGGGCAAAAATTGAAAAAAAAGACAGGGCCGGTAGTGTCGAAAAAGTCAAAAATGCGGATTTTCCCAAACCTTGCTAAAAGGGGCCAGGGGGGCGGACTAAGTAAGAAAGGAGCAAAATCAAGCACAGTTGGGGCGTTTTGTGAAAATTGTGAAGGATTTTCCAAAGTGGGCAAAAATTGAAAAAAAAGACAGGGCCGGTAGTGTCGAAAAAGTCAAAAATGCGGATTTTCCCAAACCTTGCTAAAAGGGGCCAGGGGGGCGGACTGAGTCAGAAAGGAGCAAAATCAAGCACAGTTGGGGCGTTTTGAGAAAATTGTGAAGGATTTTCCAAACCGGGTAAAATTTGAAAAAAAAGACAGGGCCGGTAGTGTCGAAAAAGTCAAAAATGGGGATTTTCCCAAACCTTGCTAAAAGGGGCCAGGGGGGCGGACTGAGTCAGAAAGCAGCAAAATCAAGCACAGTTGGGGCGTTTTGGGAAAATTGTGAAGGATTTTCCAAACCGGGCAAAATTTGAAAAAAACGACAGTGCCGGTAGTGTCGAAAAAGTCAAAAATGGGGATTTTCCCAAACTTTGCTTAAAGAGGCCAGAGGGGGGGGCTGTGTGAAAAAGGAGCAAAATCAAGCACAGTTGGGGCGTTTTGTGAAAATTGTGAAGGATTTTCCAAAGAGGGCAAAAATTGAAAAAAACGACAGGGGCGGTAGTGTCGAAAAAGTCAAAAATGGGGATTTTCACAAACCTTGCTAAAAGGTGCCAGGGGGTGGACTGAGTCAGAAAGGAGCAAAATCAAGCACAGTTGGGGCGTTTTGAGAAAATTGTGAAGGATTTTCCAAAGTGGGCAAAATTTGAAAAAAACGACAGGTCCGGTAGTGTCGAAAAAGTCAAAAATGGGGATTTTCCAAAACCTTGCTAAAAGGGGCCAGGGGGGCGGACTAAGTAAGAAAGGAGCAAAATCAAGCACAGTTGGGGCGTTTTGTGAAAATTGTGAAGGATTTTCCAAAGTGGGCAAAAATTGAAAAAAAAGACAGGGCCGGTAGTGTCGAAAAAGTCAAAAATGGGGATTTTCCCAAACCTTGCTAAAAGGGGCCAGGGGGGCGGACTGAGTCAGAAAGGAGCAAAATCAAGCACAGTTGGGGCGTTTTGAGAAAATTGTGAAGGATTTTCCAAACCGGGTAAAATTTGAAAAAAAAGACAGGGCCGGTAGTGTCGAAAAAGTCAAAAATGGGGATTTTCCCAAACCTTGCTAAAAGGGGCCAGGGGGGCGGACTGAGTCAGAAAGGAGCAAAATCAAGCACAGTTGGGGCGTTTTGGGAAAATTTGTGAAGGATTTTCCAAACCGGGCAAAATTTGAAAAAAACGACAGTGCCGGTAGTGTCGAAAAAGTCAAAAATGGGGATTTTCCCAAACCTTGCTTAAAGAGGCCAGAGGGGCGGACTGAGTCAGAAATGAGCAAAATCAAGCACAGTTGGGGCGTTTTGAGAAAATTGTGAAGGATTTTCCAAACCGGGCAAAATTTGAAAAAAACGACAGGGCCGGTAGTGTCGAAAAAGTCAAAAATGGGGATTTTCCAAAACCTTGCTAAAAGGGGCCAGGGGGGCGGACTAAGTAAGAAAGGAGCAAAATCAAGCACAGTTGGGGCGTTTTGTGAAAATTGTGAAGGATTTTCCAAAGTGGGCAAAAATTGAAAAAAAAGACAGGGCCGGTAGTGTCGAAAAAGTCAAAAATGCGGATTTTCCCAAACCTTGCTAAAAGGGGCCAGGGGGGCGGACTGAGTCAGAAAGGAGCAAAATCAAGCACAGTTGGGGCGTTTTGGGAAAATTGTGAAGGATTTTCCAAACCGGGCAAAATTTGAAAAAAACGACAGTGCCGGTAGTGTCGAAAAAGTCAAAAATGGGGATTTTCCCAAACTTTGCTTAAAGAGGCCAGAGGGGGGGGCTGTGTGAAAAAGGAGCAAAATCAAGCACAGTTGGGGCGTTTTGTGAAAATTGTGAAGGATTTTCCAAAGAGGGCAAAAATTGAAAAAAACGACAGGGGCGGTAGTGTCGAAAAAGTCAAAAATGGGGATTTTCACAAACCTTGCTAAAAGGTGCCAGGGGGTGGACTGAGTCAGAAAGGAGCAAAATCAAGCACAGTTGGGGCGTTTTGAGAAAATTGTGAAGGATTTTCCAAACCGGGCAAAATTTGAAAAAAACGACAGTGCCGGTAGTGTCGAAAAAGTCAAAAATGGGGATTTTCCCAAACTTTGCTTAAAGAGGCCAGAGGGGGGGGCTGTGTGAAAAAGGAGCAAAATCAAGCACAGTTGGGGCGTTTTGTGAAAATTGTGAAGGATTTTCCAAAGAGGGCAAAAATTGAAAAAAACGACAGGGGCGGTAGTGTCGAAAAAGTCAAAAATGGGGATTTTCACAAACCTTGCTAAAAGGTGCCAGGGGGTGGACTGAGTCAGAAAGGAGCAAAATCAAGCACAGTTGGGGCGTTTTGAGAAAATTGTGAAGGATTTTCCAAAGTGGGCAAAATTTGAAAAAAACGACAGGTCCGGTAGTGTCGAAAAAGTCAAAAATGGGGATTTTCCAAAACCTTGCTAAAAGGGGCCAGGGGGGCGGACTAAGTAAGAAAGGAGCAAAATCAAGCACAGTTGGGGCGTTTTGTGAAAATTGTGAAGGAGTTTCCAAAGTGGGCAAAAATTGAAAAAAAAGACAGGGCCGGTAGTGTCGAAAAAGTCAAAAATGGGGATTTTCCCAAACCTTGCTAAAAGGGGCCATGGGGGCGGACTGAGTCAGAAATGAGCAAAATCAAGCACAGTTGGGGCGTTTTGAGAAAATTGTGAAGGATTTTCCAAACCGGGTAAAATTTGAAAAAAAAGACAGGGCCGGTAGTGTCGAAAAAGTCAAAAATGGGGATTTTCCCAAACCTTGCTAAAAGGGGCCAGGGGGGCGGACTGAGTCAGAAAGGAGCAAAATCAAGCACAGTTGGGGCGTTTTGGGAAAATTGTGAAGGATTTTCCAAACCGGGCAAAATTTGAAAAAAACGACAGGGCCGGTAGTGTCGAAAAAGTCAAAAATGGGGATTTTCCCAAACTTTGCTTAAAGAGGCCAGAGGGGGGGGCTGTGTGAAAAAGGAGCAAAATCAAGCACAGTTGGGGCGTTTTGTGAAAATTGTGAAGGATTTTCCAAAGAGGGCAAAAATTGAAAAAAACGACAGGGGCGGTAGTGTCGAAAAAGTCAAAAATGGGGATTTTCACAAACCTTGCTAAAAGGTGCCAGGGGGTGGACTGAGTCAGAAAGGAGCAAAATCAAGCACAGTTGGGGCGTTTTGAGAAAATTGTGAAGGATTTTCCAAAGTGGGCAAAATTTGAAAAAAACGACAGGTCCGGTAGTGTCGAAAAAGTCAATAATGGGGATTTTCCAAAACCTTGCTAAAAGGGGCCAGGGGGGCGGACTAAGTAAGAAAGGAGCAAAATCAAGCACAGTTGGGGTTTTTTGTGAAAATTGTGAAGGATTTTCCAAAGTGGGCAAAAATTGAAAAAAAAGACAGGGCCGGTAGTGTCGAAAAAGTCAAAAATGGGGATTTTCCCAAACCTTGCTAAAAGGGGCCAGGGGGGCGGACTGAGTCAGAAATGAGCAAAATCAAGCACAGTTGGGGCGTTTTGAGAAAATTGTGAAGGATTTTCCAAACCGGGCAAAATTTGAAAAAAACGACAGGGCCAGTAGTGTCGAAAAAGTCAAAAATGGGGATTTTCCAAAACCTTGCTAAAAGGGGCCAGGGGGGCGGACTAAGTAAGAAAGGAGCAAAATCAAGCACAGTTGGGGCGTTTTGGGAAAATTGTGAAGGATTTTCCAAACCGGGCAAAATTTGAAAAAAACGACAGGGCCGGTAGTGTCGAAAAAGTCAAAAATGCGGATTTTCCCAAATCTTTGCTAAAAGGGGCCAGGGGGGCGGACTGAGTCAGAAATGAGCAAAATCAAGCACAGTTGGGGCGTTTTGTGAAAATTGTGAAGGATTTTCCAAACCGGGTAAAATTTGAAAAAAAAAGACAGGGCCGGTAGTGTCGAAAAAGTCAAAAATGGGGATTTTCCCAAACTTTGCTTAAAGAGGCCAGAGGGGGGGGGCTGGGTGAAAAAGGAGCAAAATCAAGCACAGTTGGGGCGTTTTGTGAAAATTGTGAAGGATTTTCCAAAGTGGGCAAAAATTGAAAAAAACGACAGGGCCGGTAGTGTCGAAAAAGTCAAAAATGGGGATTTTCCAAAACCTTGCTAAAAGGGGCCAGGGGGGCGGACTAAGTAAGAAAGGAGCAAAATCAAGCACAGTTGGGGCGTTTTGTGAAAATTGTGAAGGATTTTCCAAAGTGGGCAAAAATTGAAAAAAAAGACAGGGCCGGTAGTGTCGAAAAAGTCAAAAATGCGGATTTTCCCAAACCTTGCTAAAAGGGGCCAGGGGGGCGGACTGAGTCAGAAAGGAGCAAAATCAAGCACAGTTGGGGTGTTTTGAGAAAATTGTGAAGGATTTTCCAAACCGGGTAAAATTTGAAAAAAAAGACAGGGCCGGTAGTGTCGAAAAAGTCAAAAATGGGGATTTTCCCAAACCTTGCTAAAAGGGGCCAGGGGGGCGGACTGAGTCAGAAAGGAGCAAAATCAAGCACAGTTGGGGCGTTTTGGGAAAATTGTGAAGGATTTTCCAAACCGGGCAAAATTTGAAAAAAACGACAGTGCCGGTAGTGTCGAAAAAGTCAAAAATGGGGATTTTCCCAAACCTTGCTTAAAGAGGCCAGAGGGGCGGACTGAGTCAGAAATGAGCAAAATCAAGCACAGTTGGGGCGTTTTGAGAAAATTGTGAAGGATTTTCCAAACCGGGCAAAATTTGAAAAAAACGACAGGGCCGGTAGTGTCGAAAAAGTCAAAAATGGGGATTTTCCAAAACCTTGCTAAAAGGGGCCAGGGGGGCGGACTAAGTAAGAAAGGAGCAAAATCAAGCACAGTTGGGGCGTTTTGTGAAAATTGTGAAGGATTTTCCAAAGTGGGCAAAAATTGAAAAAAAAGACAGGGCCGGTAGTGTCGAAAAAGTCAAAAATGCGGATTTTCCCAAACCTTGCTAAAAGGGGCCAGGGGGGCGGACTGAGTCAGAAAGGAGCAAAATCAAGCACAGTTGGGGCGTTTTGGGAAAATTGTGAAGGATTTTCCAAACCGGGCAAAATTTGAAAAAAACGACAGTGCCGGTAGTGTCGAAAAAGTCAAAAATGGGGATTTTCCCAAACTTTGCTTAAAGAGGCCAGAGGGGGGGGCTGTGTGAAAAAGGAGAAAAATCAAGCACAGTTGGGGCGTTTTGTGAAAATTGTGAAGGATTTTCCAAAGAGGGCAAAAATTGAAAAAAACAACAGGGGCGGTAGTGTCGAAAAAGTCAAAAATGGGGATTTTCACAAACCTTGCTAAAAGGTGCCAGGGGGTGGACTGAGTCAGAAAGGAGCAAAATCAAGCACAGTTGGGGCGTTTTGGGAAAATTGTGAAGGATTTTCCAAACCGGGCAAAATTTGAAAAAAACGACAGTGCCGGTAGTGTCGAAAAAGTCAAAAATGGGGATTTTCCCAAACTTTGCTTAAAGAGGCCAGAGGGGGGGGCTGTGTGAAAAAGGAGCAAAATCAAGCACAGTTGGGGCGTTTTGTGAAAATTGTGAAGGATTTTCCAAAGTGGGCAAAATTTGAAAAAAACGACAGGTCCGGTAGTGTCGAAAAACTCAAAAATTGGGATTTTCCCAAATTTTTGCTAAAAGGGGCCAGGGGGCGGGCTGATTGAAAAACGAGCAAAATCAAGCACAGTTGGGGCGTTTTGTGAAAATTGTGAAGGATTTTCCAAAGTTGGCAAAAATTTTAAAAAACGACGGGGCCGGTAGTGTCGATAAAGTCAAAAATGGGGATTTTCCCAAACCTTGCTAAAAGGGGCCAGGGGTGCGGACTGAGTCAGAAAGGAGCAAAATCAAGCACAGTTGGGGCGTTTTGTGAAAATTGTGAAGGATTTTCCAAACCGGGCATAAATTGAAAAAAAAGACAGGGCCGGTAGTGTCGAAAAAGTCAAAAATGGGGATTTTCCCAAACCTTGCTAAAAGGGGCCAGGGGGGCGGACTGAGTCAGAAAGGAGCAAAATCAAGCACAGTTGGGGCGTTTTGGGAAAATTGTGAAGGATTTTCCAAACCGGGCAAAATTTGAAAAAAACGACAGGGCCGGTAGTGTCGAAAAAGTCAAAAATGGGGATTTTCCCAAATCCTTGCTAAAAGGGGCCAGGGGGGCGGGCTGAGTGAGAAAGGAGCAAAATCAAGCACAGTTGGGGCGTTGTGTGAAAATTGTGAAGGATTTTCCAAACCGGGCAAAATTTGAAAAAAAAGACAGGGCCGGTAGTGTCAAAAAAGTAAAAAATGGGGATTTTCACAAAATTTGCTTAAAGAGGCCAGAGGGGGGGGCTGAGTGAAAAACGAGCAAAATCAAGCACAGTTGGGGCGTTTTGTGAAAATTGTGAAGGATTTTCCATAGTGGGCAAAAATTGAAAAAAACGACAGGGCTGGTAGTGTCAAAAAAGTCAAAAATGGGGATTTTCCCAAACCTTGCTAAAAGGGGCCAGGGGGGCGGGCTGAGTCAGAAAGGAGCAAAATCAAGCACAGTTTGGGCGTTTTGGGAAAATTTGTGAAGGATTTTCCAAACCGGGCAAAATTTGAAAAAAACGACAGGGCCGGTAGTGTCGAAAAAGTCAAAAATGGGGATTTTCCCAAATTTTTTCTAAAAGGGGCCAGGGGGCGGGCTGATTGAAAAACGAGCAAAATCAAGCACAGTTGGGGCGTTTTGTGAAATTTGTGAAGGATTTTCCAAACCGGGCAAAATTTGAAAAAAAGACAGGGCCGGTAGTGTCGAAAAAGTCAAAAATGCGGATTTTCCCAAACTTTGCTTAAAGAGGCCAGAGGGGGGGGCTGGGTGAAAAAGGAGCAAAATCAAGCACAGTTGGGGCGTTTTGTGAAAATTGTGAAGGATTTTCCAAAGTGGGCAAAAATTGAAAAAAACGACAGGGCCGGTAGTGTCGAAAAAGTCAAAAATGGGAATTTTCCCAAACCTTGCTAAAAGGGGCCAGGGGGGCGGACTGAGTCAGAAATGAGCAAAATCAAGCACAGTTGGGGCGTTTTGGGAAAATTGTGAAGGATTTTCCAAACCGGGCAAAATTTGAAAAAAACGACAGGGCCGGTAGTGTCAAAAAGTCAAAAATGGGGATTTTCCCAAACCTTGCTAAAAGGGGCCAGGGGGGCGGACTTAGTCAGAAAGGAGCAAAATCAAGCACAGTTGGGGCGTTTTGTGAAAATTGTGAAGGATTTTCCAAAGTGGGCAAAAATTTAAAAAAAAGACAGGGCCGGTAGTGTCGAAAAAGTCAAAAATGGGGATTTTCCCAAACCTTGCTAAAAGGGGCCAGGGGGGCGGACTGAGTCAGAAATGAGCAAAATCAAGCACAGTTGGGGCGTTTTGAGAAAATTGTGAAGGATTTTCCAAACCGGGCAAAATTTGAAAAAAACGACAGGGCCGGTAGTGTCGAAAAAGTCAAAAATGGGGATTTTCCAAAACCTTGCTAAAAGGGGCCAGGGGGGCGGACTAAGTAAGAAAGGGGCAAAATCAAGCACAGTTGGGGCGTTTTGGGAAAATTGTGAAGGATTTTCCAAACCGGGCAAAATTTGAAAAAAACGACAGGGCCGGTAGTGTCGAAAAAGTCAAAAATGGGGATTTTCCCAAACCTTGCTAAAAGGGGCAAGGGGGCGGGCTTATTGAAAAACGAGCAAAATCAAGCACAGTTGGGGCGTTTTGTGAAAATTGTGAAGGATTTTCCAAACCGGGTAAAATTTCAAAAAAAAGACAGGGCCGGTAGTGTCGAAAAAGTCAAAAATGGGGATTTTCCCAAACTTTGCTTAAAGAGGCCAGAGGGGGGGGGGCTGGGTGAAAAAGGAGCAAAATCAAGCACAGTTGGGGCGTTTTGTGAAAACTGTGAAGGATTTTCCAAAGTGGGCAAAAATTGAAAAAAAAGACAGGGCCGGTAGTGTCGAAAAAGTCAAAAATGGGGATTTTCACAAACCTTGCTAAAAGGTGCCAGGGGGTGGACTGAGTCAGAAAGGAGCAAAATCAAGCACAGTTGGGGCGTTTTGGGAAAATTTGTGAAGGATTTTCCAAACCGGGCAAAATTTGAAAAAAACGACAGGGCCGGTAGTGTCGAAAAAGTCAAAAATGGGGATTTTCCCAAATTTTTTCTAAAAGGGGCCAGGGGGCGGGCTGATTGAAAAACGAGCAAAATCAAGCACAGTTGGGGCGTTTTGTGAAATTTGTGAAGGATTTTCCAAACCGGGCAAAATTTGAAAAAAAGACAGGGCCGGTAGTGTCGAAAAAGTCAAAAATGCGGATTTTCCCAAACCTTGCTAAAAGGGGCCAGGGTTGCGGACTGAGTCAGAAAGGAGCAAAATCAAGCACAGTTGGGGCGTTTTGGGAAAATTGTGAAGGATTTTCCAAACCGGGTAAAATTTGAAAAAAAAGACAGGGCCGGTAGTGTCGAAAAAGTCAAAAATGGGGATTTTCCCAAACCTTGCTAAAAGGGGCCAGGGGGGCGGACTGAGTCAGAAATGAGCAAAATCAAGCACAGTTGGGGCGTTTTGAGAAAATTGTGAAGGATTTTCCAAACCGGGCAAAATTTGAAAAAAACGACAGGGCCGGTAGTGTCGAAAAAGTCAAAAATGGGGATTTTCCAAAACCTTGCTAAAAGGGGCCAGGGGGGCGGACTAAGTAAGAAAGGGGCAAAATCAAGCACAGTTGGGGCGTTTTGGGAAAATTGTGAAGGATTTTCCAAACCGGGCAAAATTTGAAAAAAACGACAGGGCCGGTAGTGTCGAAAAAGTCAAAAATGGGGATTTTCCCAAACCTTGCTAAAAGGGGCAAGGGGGCGGGCTTATTGAAAAACGAGCAAAATCAAGCACAGTTGGGGCGTTTTGTGAAAATTGTGAAGGATTTTCCAAACCGGGTAAAATTTCAAAAAAAAGACAGGGCCGGTAGTGTCGAAAAAGTCAAAAATGGGGATTTTCCCAAACTTTGCTTAAAGAGGCCAGAGGGGGGGGGGCTGGGTGAAAAAGGAGCAAAATCAAGCACAGTTGGGGCGTTTTGTGAAAACTGTGAAGGATTTTCCAAAGTGGGCAAAAATTGAAAAAAAAGACAGGGCCGGTAGTGTCGAAAAAGTCAAAAATGGGGATTTTCACAAACCTTGCTAAAAGGTGCCAGGGGGTGGACTGAGTCAGAAAGGAGCAAAATCAAGCACAGTTGGGGCGTTTTGGGAAAATTTGTGAAGGATTTTCCAAACCGGGCAAAATTTGAAAAAAACGACAGGGCCGGTAGTGTCGAAAAAGTCAAAAATGGGGATTTTCCCAAATTTTTTCTAAAAGGGGCCAGGGGGCGGGCTGATTGAAAAACGAGCAAAATCAAGCACAGTTGGGGCGTTTTGTGAAATTTGTGAAGGATTTTCCAAACCGGGCAAAATTTGAAAAAAAGACAGGGCCGGTAGTGTCGAAAAAGTCAAAAATGCGGATTTTCCCAAACCTTGCTAAAAGGGGCCAGGGTTGCGGACTGAGTCAGAAAGGAGCAAAATCAAGCACAGTTGGGGCGTTTTGGGAAAATTGTGAAGGATTTTCCAAACCGGGTAAAATTTGAAAAAAAAGACAGGGCCGGTAGTGTCGAAAAAGTCAAAAATGGGGATTTTCCCAAACCTTGCTAAAAGGGGCCAGGGGGGCGGACTGAGTCAGAAATGAGCAAAATCAAGCACAGTTGGGGCGTTTTGAGAAAATTGTGAAGGATTTTCCAAACCGGGCAAAATTTGAAAAAAACGACAGGGCCGGTAGTGTCGAAAAAGTCAAAAATGGGGATTTTCCAAAACCTTGCTAAAAGGGGCCAGGGGAGCGGACTAAGTAAGAAAGGAGCTAAATCAAGCACAGTTGGGGCGTTTTGGGAAAATTGTGAAGGATTTTCCAAACCTGGCAAAATTTGAAAAAAACAACAGGGCCGGTAGTGTCGAAAAAGTCAAAAATGCGGATTTTCCCAAATCTTTGCTAAAAGGGTCCAGGGGGAGGGCTTATTGAAAAACGAGCAAAATCAAGCACAGTTGGGACGTTTTGTGAAAATTGTGAAGGATTTTCCAAAGTGGGCAAAAATTGAAAAAAACGACAGGGCCGGTAGTGTCGAAAAACTCAAAAATGGGGATTTTCCCAAACCTTGCTAAAAGGTGCCAGGGGGCGGACTGAGTCAGAAAGGAGCAAAATCAAGCACAGTTGGGGCGTTTTGGGAAAATTGTGAAGGATTTTCCAACGTGGGCAAAAATTGAAAAAAACGACAGGGCCGGTAGTGTTGAAAAAGTCAAAAATGGGGATTTTCCCAAACCTTGCTAAAAGGGGCCAGGGGGGCGGGCTGAGTCAGAAAGGAGCAAAATCAAGCACAGTTGGGGCGTTGTGTGAAAATTGTGAAGGATTTTCCAAAGTGGGCAAAAATTGAAAAAAACGACAGGGCCGGTAGTGTCGAAAAAGTCAAAAATGCGGATTTTCACAAAATTTGCTTAAAGAGGCCAGAGGGGGGGGGCTGGGTGAAAAAGGAGCAAAATCAAGCACAGTTGGGGCGTTTTGTGAAAATTGTGAAGGATTTTCCAAAGAGGGCAAAAATTGAAAAAAACGACAGGGGCGGTAGTGTCGAAAAAGTCAAAAATGGGGATTTTCACAAACCTTGCTAAAAGGTGCCAGGGGGTGGACTAAGTAAGAAAGGAGCAAAATCAAGCACAGTTGGGGCGTTTTGTGAAAATTGTGAAGGATTTTCCAAAGTGGGCAAAAATTGAAAAAAAAGACAGGGCCGGTAGTGTCGAAAAAGTCAAAAATGGGGATTTTCCCAAACCTTGCTAAAAGGGGCCAGGGGGGCGGACTGAGTTAGAAATGAGCAAAATCAAGCACAGTTGGGGCGTTTTGAGAAAATTGTGAAGGATTTTCCAAACCGGGCAAAATTTGAAAAAAACGACAGGGCCAGTAGTGTCGAAAAAGTCAAAAATGGGGATTTTCCAAAACCTTGCTAAAAGGGGCCAGGGGGGCGGACTAAGTAAGAAAGGAGCAAAATCAAGCACAGTTGGGGCGTTTTGGGAAAATTGTGAAGGATTTTCCAAACCGGGCAAAATTTGAAAAAAACGACAGGGCCGGTAGTGTCGAAAAAGTCAAAAATGCGGATTTTCCCAAATCTTTGCTAAAAGGGGCCAGGGGGGCGGACTGAGTCAGAAATGAGCAAAATCAAGCACAGTTGGGGCGTTTTGTGAAAATTGTGAAGGATTTTCCAAACCGGGTAAAATTTGAAAAAAACGACAGGGCCGGTAGTGTCGAAAAAGTCAAAAATGGGGATTTTCCCAAATTTTTTCTAAAAGGGGCCAGGGGGCGGGCTGATTGAAAAACGAGCAAAATCAAGCACAGTTGGGGCGTTTTGTGAAATTTGTGAAGGATTTTCCAAACCGGGCAAAATTTGAAAAAAAGACAGGGCCGGTAGTGTCGAAAAAGTCAAAAATGCGGATTTTCCCAAACTTTGCTTAAAGAGGCCAGAGGGGGGGGCTGGGTGAAAAAGGAGCAAAATCAAGCACAGTTGGGGCGTTTTGTGAAAATTGTGAAGGATTTTCCAAAGTGGGCAAAAATTGAAAAAAACGACAGGGCCGGTAGTGTCGAAAAAGTCAAAAATGGGAATTTTCCCAAACCTTGCTAAAAGGGGCCAGGGGGGCGGACTGAGTCAGAAATGAGCAAAATCAAGCACAGTTGGGGCGTTTTGGGAAAATTGTGAAGGATTTTCCAAACCGGGCAAAATTTGAAAAAAACGACAGGGCCGGTAGTGTCGAAAAAGTCAAAAATGGGGATTTTCCCAAACCTTGCTAAAAGGGGCCAGGGGGGCGGACTTAGTCAGAAAGGAGCAAAATCAAGCACAGTTGGGGCGTTTTGTGAAAATTGTGAAGGATTTTCCAAAGTGGGCAAAAATTTAAAAAAAAGACAGGGCCGGTAGTGTCGAAAAAGTCAAAAATGGGGATTTTCCCAAACCTTGCTAAAAGGGGCCAGGGGGGCGGACTGAGTCAGAAATGAGCAAAATCAAGCACAGTTGGGGCGTTTTGAGAAAATTGTGAAGGATTTTCCAAACCGGGCAAAATTTGAAAAAAACGACAGGGCCGGTAGTGTCGAAAAAGTCAAAAATGGGGATTTTCCAAAACCTTGCTAAAAGGGGCCAGGGGGGCGGACTAAGTAAGAAAGGGGCAAAATCAAGCACAGTTGGGGCGTTTTGGGAAAATTGTGAAGGATTTTCCAAACCGGGCAAAATTTGAAAAAAACGACAGGGCCGGTAGTGTCGAAAAAGTCAAAAATGGGGATTTTCCCAAACCTTGCTAAAAGGGGCAAGGGGGCGGGCTTATTGAAAAACGAGCAAAATCAAGCACAGTTGGGGCGTTTTGTGAAAATTGTGAAGGATTTTCCAAACCGGGTAAAATTTCAAAAAAAAGACAGGGCCGGTAGTGTCGAAAAAGTCAAAAATGGGGATTTTCCCAAACTTTGCTTAAAGAGGCCAGAGGGGGGGGGGCTGGGTGAAAAAGGAGCAAAATCAAGCACAGTTGGGGCGTTTTGTGAAAACTGTGAAGGATTTTCCAAAGTGGGCAAAAATTGAAAAAAAAGACAGGGCCGGTAGTGTCGAAAAAGTCAAAAATGGGGATTTTCACAAACCTTGCTAAAAGGTGCCAGGGGGTGGACTGAGTCAGAAAGGAGCAAAATCAAGCACAGTTGGGGCGTTTTGGGAAAATTTGTGAAGGATTTTCCAAACCGGGCAAAATTTGAAAAAAACGACAGGGCCGGTAGTGTCGAAAAAGTCAAAAATGGGGATTTTCCCAAATTTTTTCTAAAAGGGGCCAGGGGGCGGGCTGATTGAAAAACGAGCAAAATCAAGCACAGTTGGGGCGTTTTGTGAAATTTGTGAAGGATTTTCCAAACCGGGCAAAATTTGAAAAAAAGACAGGGCCGGTAGTGTCGAAAAAGTCAAAAATGCGGATTTTCCCAAACCTTGCTAAAAGGGGCCAGGGTTGCGGACTGAGTCAGAAAGGAGCAAAATCAAGCACAGTTGGGGCGTTTTGGGAAAATTGTGAAGGATTTTCCAAACCGGGTAAAATTTGAAAAAAAAGACAGGGCCGGTAGTGTCGAAAAAGTCAAAAATGGGGATTTTCCCAAACCTTGCTAAAAGGGGCCAGGGGGGCGGACTGAGTCAGAAATGAGCAAAATCAAGCACAGTTGGGGCGTTTTGAGAAAATTGTGAAGGATTTTCCAAACCGGGCAAAATTTGAAAAAAACGACAGGGCCGGTAGTGTCGAAAAAGTCAAAAATGGGGATTTTCCAAAACCTTGCTAAAAGGGGCCAGGGGAGCGGACTAAGTAAGAAAGGAGCTAAATCAAGCACAGTTGGGGCGTTTTGGGAAAATTGTGAAGGATTTTCCAAACCTGGCAAAATTTGAAAAAAACAACAGGGCCGGTAGTGTCGAAAAAGTCAAAAATGCGGATTTTCCCAAATCTTTGCTAAAAGGGTCCAGGGGGCGGGCTTATTGAAAAACGAGCAAAATCAAGCACAGTTGGGACGTTTTGTGAAAATTGTGAAGGATTTTCCAAAGTGGGCAAAAATTGAAAAAAACGACAGGGCCGGTAGTGTCGAAAAACTCAAAAATGGGGATTTTCCCAAACCTTGCTAAAAGGTGCCAGGGGGCGGACTGAGTCAGAAAGGAGCAAATTCAAGCACAGTTGGGGCGTTTTGGGAAAATTGTGAAGGATTTTCCAACGTGGGCAAAAATTGAAAAAAACGACAGGGCCGGTAGTGTTGAAAAAGTCAAAAATGGGGATTTTCCCAAACCTTGCTAAAAGGGGCCAGGGGGGCGGGCTGAGTCAGAAAGGAGCAAAATCAAGCACAGTTGGGGCGTTGTGTGAAAATTGTGAAGGATTTTCCAAAGTGGGCAAAAATTGAAAAAAACGACAGGGCCGGTAGTGTCGAAAAAGTCAAAAATGCGGATTTTCACAAAATTTGCTTAAAGAGGCCAGAGGGGGGGGCTGGGTGAAAAAGGAGCAAAATCAAGCACAGTTGGGGCGTTTTGTGAAAATTGTGAAGGATTTTCCAAAGAGGGCAAAAATTGAAAAAAACGACAGGGGCGGGGTAGTGTCGAAAAAGTCAAAAATGGGGATTTTCACAAACCTTGCTAAAAGGTGCCAGGGGGTGGACTAAGTAAGAAAGGAGCAAAATCAAGCACAGTTGGGGCGTTTTGTGAAAATTGTGAAGGATTTTCCAAAGTGGGCAAAAATTGAAAAAAAAGACAGGGCCGGTAGTGTCGAAAAAGTCAAAAATGGGGATTTTCCCAAACCTTGCTAAAAGGGGCCAGGGGGGCGGACTGAGTTAGAAATGAGCAAAATCAAGCACAGTTGGGGCGTTTTGAGAAAATTGTGAAGGATTTTCCAAACCGGGCAAAATTTGAAAAAAACGACAGGGCCAGTAGTGTCGAAAAAGTCAAAAATGGGGATTTTCCAAAACCTTGCTAAAAGGGGCCAGGGGGGCGGACTAAGTAAGAAAGGAGCAAAATCAAGCACAGTTGGGGCGTTTTGGGAAAATTGTGAAGGATTTTCCAAACCGGGCAAAATTTGAAAAAAACGACAGGGCCGGTAGTGTCGAAAAAGTCAAAAATGCGGATTTTCCCAAATCTTTGCTAAAAGGGGCCAGGGGGGCGGACTGAGTCAGAAATGAGCAAAATCAAGCACAGTTGGGGCGTTTTGTGAAAATTGTGAAGGATTTTCCAAACCGGGTAAAATTTGAAAAAAAAGACAGGGCCGGTAGTGTCGAAAAAGTCAAAAATGGGGATTTTCCCAAACTTTGCTTAAAGAGGCCAGAGGGGGGGGCTGGGTGAAAAAGGAGCAAAATCAAGCACAGTTGGGGCGTTTTGTGAAAATTGTGAAGGATTTTCCAAAGTGGGCAAAAATTGAAAAAAACGACAGGGCCGGTAGTGTCGAAAAACTCAAAAATGGGGATTTTCACAAACCTTGCTAAAAGGTGCCAGGGGGTGGACTGAGTCAGAAAGGAGCAAAATCAAGCACAGTTGGGGCGTTTTGAGAAAATTGTGAAGGATTTTCCAAAGTGGGCAAAATTTGAAAAAAACGACAGGTCCGGTAGTGTCGAAAAACTCAAAAATTGGGATTTTCCCAAATTTTTGCTAAAAGGGGCCAGGGGGCGGGCTGATTGAAAAACGAGCAAAATCAAGCACAGTTGGGGCGTTTTGTGAAAATTGTGAAGGATTTTCCAAAGTTGGCAAAAATTTTAAAAAACGACGGGGCCGGTAGTGTCGAAAAAGTCAAAAATGGGGATTTTCCCAAACCTTGCTAAAAGGGGCCAGGGGTGCGGACTGAGTCAGAAAGGAGCAAAATCAAGCACAGTTGGGGCGTTTTGGGAAAATTGTGAGGGATTTTCCAAACCGGGCATAAATTGAAAAAAAAGACAGGGCCGGTATTGTCGAAAAAGTCAAAAATGGGGATTTTCCCAAACCTTGCTAAAAGGGGCCAGGGGGGCGGACTGAGTCAGAAAGGAGCAAAATCAAGCACAGTTGGGGCGTTTTGGGAAAATTGTGAAGGATTTTCCAAACCGGGCAAAATTTGAAAAAAACGACAGGGCCGGTAGTGTTGAAAAAGTCAAAAATGGGGATTTTCCCAAACCTTGCTAAAAGGGGCCAGGGGGGCGGGCTGAGTCAGAAAGGAGCAAAATCAAGCACAGTTGGGGCGTTGTGTGAAAATTGTGAAGGATTTTCCAAAGTGGGCAAAAATTGAAAAAAACGACAGGGCCGGTAGTGTCGAAAAAGTCAAAAATGCGGATTTTCACAAAATTTGCTTAAAGAGGCCAGAGGGGGGGGGCTGGGTGAAAAAGGAGCAAAATCAAGCACAGTTGGGGCGTTTTGTGAAAATTGTGAAGGATTTTCCAAAGAGGGCAAAAATTGAAAAAAACGACAGGGGCGGTAGTGTCGAAAAAGTCAAAAATGGGGATTTTCACAAACCTTGCTAAAAGGTGCCAGGGGGTGGACTAAGTAAGAAAGGAGCAAAATCAAGCACAGTTGGGGCGTTTTGTGAAAATTGTGAAGGATTTTCCAAAGTGGGCAAAAATTGAAAAAAAAGACAGGGCCGGTAGTGTCGAAAAAGTCAAAAATGGGGATTTTCCCAAACCTTGCTAAAAGGGGCCAGGGGGGCGGACTGAGTTAGAAATGAGCAAAATCAAGCACAGTTGGGGCGTTTTGAGAAAATTGTGAAGGATTTTCCAAACCGGGCAAAATTTGAAAAAAACGACAGGGCCAGTAGTGTCGAAAAAGTCAAAAATGGGGATTTTCCAAAACCTTGCTAAAAGGGGCCAGGGGGGCGGACTAAGTAAGAAAGGAGCAAAATCAAGCACAGTTGGGGCGTTTTGGGAAAATTGTGAAGGATTTTCCAAACCGGGCAAAATTTGAAAAAAACGACAGGGCCGGTAGTGTCGAAAAAGTCAAAAATGCGGATTTTCCCAAATCTTTGCTAAAAGGGGCCAGGGGGGCGGACTGAGTCAGAAATGAGCAAAATCAAGCACAGTTGGGGCGTTTTGTGAAAATTGTGAAGGATTTTCCAAACCGGGTAAAATTTGAAAAAAAAGACAGGGCCGGTAGTGTCGAAAAAGTCAAAAATGGGGATTTTCCCAAACTTTGCTTAAAGAGGCCAGAGGGGGGGGCTGGGTGAAAAAGGAGCAAAATCAAGCACAGTTGGGGCGTTTTGTGAAAATTGTGAAGGATTTTCCAAAGTGGGCAAAAATTGAAAAAAACGACAGGGCCGGTAGTGTCGAAAAACTCAAAAATGGGGATTTTCACAAACCTTGCTAAAAGGTGCCAGGGGGTGGACTGCGTCAGAAAGGAGCAAAATCAAGCACAGTTGGGGCGTTTTGAGAAAATTGTGAAGGATTTTCCAAAGTGGGCAAAATTTGAAAAAAACGACAGGTCCGGTAGTGTCGAAAAACTCAAAAATTGGGATTTTCCCAAATTTTTGCTAAAAGGGGCCAGGGGGCGGGCTGATTGAAAAACGAGCAAAATCAAGCACAGTTGGGGCGTTTTGTGAAAATTGTGAAGGATTTTCCAAAGTTGGCAAAAATTTTAAAAAACGACGGGGCCGGTAGTGTCGAAAAAGTCAAAAATGGGGATTTTCCCAAACCTTGCTAAAAGGGGCCAGGGGTGCGGACTGAGTCAGAAAGGAGCAAAATCAAGCACAGTTGGGGCGTTTTGGGAAAATTGTGAGGGATTTTCCAAACCGGGCATAAATTGAAAAAAAAAGACAGGGCCGGTATTGTCGAAAAAGTCAAAAATGGGGATTTTCCCAAACCTTGCTAAAAGGGGCCAGGGGGGCGGACTGAGTCAGAAAGGAGCAAAATCAAGCACAGTTGGGGCGTTTTGGGAAAATTGTGAAGGATTTTCCAAACCGGGCAAAATTTGAAAAAAACGACAGGGCCGGTAGTGTCGAAAAAATCAAAAATGGGGATTTTCCCAAATCCTTGCTAAAAGGGGCCAGGGGGGCGGGCTGAGTGAGAAAGGAGCAAAATCAAGCACAGTTGGGGCGTTGTGTGAAAATTGTGAAGGATTTTCCAAACCGGGCAAAATTTGAAAAAAAAGACAGGGCCGGTAGTGTCGAAAAAGTCAAAAATGGGGATTTTCACAAAATTTGCTTAAAGAGGCCAGAGGGGGGGGCTGAGTGAAAAACGAGCAAAATCAAGCACAGTTGGGGCGTTTTGTGAAAATTGTGAAGGATTTTCCATAGTGGGCAAAAATTGAAAAAAACGACAGGGCTGGTAGTGTCAAAAAAGTCAAAAATGGGGATTTTCCCAAACCTTGCTAAAATGGGCCAGGGGGGCGGGCTGAGTCAGAAAGGAGCAAAATCAAGCACAGTTTGGGCGTTTTGGGAAAATTTGTGAAGGATTTTCCAAACCGGGCAAAATTTGAAAAAAACGACAGGGCCGGTAGTGTCGAAAAAGTCAAAAATGGGGATTTTCCCAAATTTTTTCTAAAAGGGGCCAGGGGGCGGGCTGATTGAAAAACGAGCAAAATCAAGCACAGTTGGGGCGTTTTGTGAAATTTGTGAAGGATTTTCCAAACCGGGCAAAATTTGAAAAAAAGACAGGGCCGGTAGTGTCGAAAAAGTCAAAAATGGGGATTTTCACAAACCTTGCTAAAAGGTGCCAGGGGGGCGGACTGAGTCAGAAAGGAGCAAAATCAAGCACAGTTGGGGCGTTTTGAGAAAATTGTGAAGGATTTTCCAAAGTGGGCAAAATTTGAAAAAAACGACAGGTCCGGTAGTGTCGAAAAAGTCAAAAATGGGGATTTTCCAAAACCTTGCTAAAAGGGGCCAGGGGGGCGGACTAAGTAAGAAAGGAGCAAAATCAAGCACAGTTGGGGCGTTTTGTGAAAATTGTGAAGGATTTTCCAAAGTGGGCAAAAATTGAAAAAAAAGACAGGGCCGGTAGTGTCGAAAAAGTCAAAAATGGGGATTTTCCCAAACCTTGCTAAAAGGGGCCAGGGGGGCGGACTGAGTCAGAAATGAGCAAAATCAAGCACAGTTGGGGCGTTTTGAGAAAATTGTGAAGGATTTTCCAAACCGGGCAAAATTTGAAAAAAACGACAGGGCCGGTAGTGTCGAAAAAGTCAAAAATGGGGATTTTCCAAAACCTTGCTAAAAGGGGCCAGGGGGGCGGACTAAGTAAGAAAGGAGCAAAATCAAGCACAGTTGGGGCGTTTTGTGAAAATTGTGAAGGATTTTCCAAAGTGGGCAAAAATTGAAAAAAAAGACAGGGCCGGTAGTGTCGAAAAAGTCAAAAATGCGGATTTTCCCAAACCTTGCTAAAAGGGGCCAGGGGGGCGGACTGAGTCAGAAAGGAGCAAAATCAAGCACAGTTGGGGCGTTTTGAGAAAATTGTGAAGGATTTTCCAAACCGGGAAAAATTTGAAAAAAAAGACAGGGCCGGTAGTGTCGAAAAAGTCAAAAATGGGGATTTTCCCAAACCTTGCTAAAAGGGGCCAGGGGGGCGGACTGAGTCAGAAAGGAGCAAAATCAAGCACAGTTGGGGCGTTTTGGGAAAATTGTGAAGGATTTTCCAAAGTGGGCAAAAATTGAAAAAAAAGACAGGGCCGGTAGTGTCGAAAAAGTCAAAAATGGGGATTTTCCCAAACCTTGCTAAAAGGGGCCATGGGGGCGGACTGAGTCAGAAATGAGCAAAATCAAGCACAGTTGGGGCGTTGTGTGAAAATTGTGTAGGATTTTCCAAACCGGGCAAAATTTGAAAAAAAAGACAGGGCCGGTAGTGTCGAAAAAGTCAAAAATGGGGATTTTCACAAAATTTGCTTAAAGAGGCCAGAGGGGGGGGCTGAGTGAAAAACGAGCAAAATCAAGCACAGTTGGGGCGTTTTGTGAAAATTGTGAAGGATTTTCCATAGTGGGCAAAAATTGAAAAAAACGACAGGGCTGGTAGTGTCAAAAAAGTCAAAAATGGGGATTTTCCCAAACCTTGCTAAAAGGGGCCAGGGGGGCGGGCTGAGTCAGAAAGGAGCAAAATCAAGCACAGTTTGGGCGTTTTGGGAAAATTTGTGAAGGATTTTCCAAACCGGGCAAAATTTGAAAAAAACGACAGGGCCGGTAGTGTCGAAAAAGTCAAAAATGGGGATTTTCCCAAATTTTTTCTAAAAGGGGCCAGGGGGCGGGCTGATTGAAAAACGAGCAAAATCAAGCACAGTTGGGGCGTTTTGTGAAATTTGTGAAGGATTTTCCAAACCGGGCAAAATTTGAAAAAAAGACAGGGCCGGTAGTGTCGAAAAAGTCAAAAATGGGGATTTTCCCAAATTTTTTCTAAAAGGGGCCAGGGGGCGGGCTGATTGAAAAACGAGCAAAATCAAGCACAGTTGGGGCGTTTTGTGAAATTTGTGAAGGATTTTCCAAACCGGGCAAAATTTGAAAAAAACGACAGGGCCGGTAGTGTCGAAAAAGTCAAAAATGGGGATTTTCCCAAATTTTTTCTAAAAGGGGCCAGGGGGCGGGCTGATTGAAAAACGAGCAAAATCAAGCACAGTTGGGGCGTTTTGTGAAATTTGTGAAGGATTTTCCAAACCGGGCAAAATTTGAAAAAAAGACAGGGCCGGTAGTGTCGAAAAAGTCAAAAATGGGGATTTTCACAAACCTTGCTAAAAGGTGCCAGGGGGGCGGACTGAGTCAGAAAGGAGCAAAATCAAGCACAGTTGGGGCGTTTTGAGAAAATTGTGAAGGATTTTCCAAAGTGGGCAAAATTTGAAAAAAACGACAGGTCCGGTAGTGTCGAAAAAGTCAAAAATGGGGATTTTCCAAAACCTTGCTAAAAGGGGCCAGGGGGGCGGACTAAGTAAGAAAGGAGCAAAATCAAGCACAGTTGGGGCGTTTTGTGAAAATTGTGAAGGATTTTCCAAAGTGGGCAAAAATTGAAAAAAAAGACAGGGCCGGTAGTGTCGAAAAAGTCAAAAATGGGGATTTTCCCAAACCTTGCTAAAAGGGGCCAGGGGGGCGGACTGAGTCAGAAATGAGCAAAATCAAGCACAGTTGGGGCGTTTTGAGAAAATTGTGAAGGATTTTCCAAACCGGGCAAAATTTGAAAAAAACGACAGGGCCGGTAGTGTCGAAAAAGTCAAAAATGGGGATTTTCCAAAACCTTGCTAAAAGGGGCCAGGGGGGCGGACTAAGTAAGAAAGGAGCAAAATCAAGCACAGTTGGGGCGTTTTGTGAAAATTGTGAAGGATTTTCCAAAGTGGGCAAAAATTGAAAAAAAAGACAGGGCCGGTAGTGTCGAAAAAGTCAAAAATGCGGATTTTCCCAAACCTTGCTAAAAGGGGCCAGGGGGGCGGACTGAGTCAGAAAGGAGCAAAATCAAGCACAGTTTGGGCGTTTTGGGAAAATTTGTGAAGGATTTTCCAAACCGGGCAAAATTTGAAAAAAACGACAGGGCCGGTAGTGTCGAAAAAGTCAAAAATGGGGATTTTCCCAAATTTTTTCTAAAAGGGGCCAGGGGGCGGGCTGATTGAAAAACGAGCAAAATCAAGCACAGTTGGGGCGTTTTGTGAAATTTGTGAAGGATTTTCCAAACCGGGCAAAATTTGAAAAAAACGACAGGGCCGGTAGTGTCGAAAAAGTCAAAAATGGGGATTTTCCCAAACTTTGCTTAAAGAGGCCAGAGGGGGGGGGCTGGGTGAAAAAGGAGCAAAATCAAGCACAGTTGGGGCGTTTTGTGAAAATTGTGAAGGATTTGCCAAAGAGGGCAAAAATTGAAAAAAACGACAGGGGCGGTAGTGTCGAAAAAGTAAAAAATGGGGATTTTCACAAACCTTGCTAAAAGGTGCCAGGGGGTGGACTGAGTCAGAAAGGAGCAAAATCAAGCACAGTTGGGGCGTTTTGAGAAAATTGTGAAGGATTTTCCAAAGTGGGCAAAATTTGAAAAAAACGACAGGTCCGGTAGTGTCGAAAAAGTCAAAAATGGGGATTTTCCCAAACCTTGCTAAAAGGGGCCAGGGGGGCGGACTGAGTCAGAAATGAGCAAAATCAAGCACAGTTGGGGCGTTTTGAGAAAATTGTGAAGGATTTTCCAAACCGGGCAAAATTTGAAAAAAACGACAGGGCCGGTAGTGTCGAAAAAGTCAAAAATGGGGATTTTCCAAAACCTTGCTAAAAGGGGCCAGGGGGGCGGACTAAGTAAGAAAGGAGCAAAATCAAGCACAGTTGGGGCGTTTTGTGAAAATTGTGAAGGATTTTCCAAAGTGGGCAAAAATTGAAAAAAAAGACAGGGCCGGTAGTGTCGAAAAAGTCAAAAATGCGGATTTTCCCAAACCTTGCTAAAAGGGGCCAGGGGGGCGGACTAAGTAAGAAAGGAGCAAAATCAAGCACAGTTGGGGCGTTTTGTGAAAATTGTGAAGGATTTTCCAAAGTGGGCAAAAATTGAAAAAAAAGACAGGGCCTGTAGTGTCGAAAAAGTCAAAAATGCGGATTTTCCCAAACCTTGCTAAAAGGGGCCAGGGGGGCGGACTGAGTCAGAAAGGAGCAAAATCAAGCACAGTTGGGGCGTTTTGAGAAAATTGTGAAGGATTTTCCAAACCGGGTAAAATTTGAAAAAAAAGACAGGGCCGGTAGTGTCGAAAAAGTCAAAAATGGGGATTTTCCCAAACCTTGCTAAAAGGGGCCAGGGGGGCGGACTGAGTCAGAAAGCAGCAAAATCAAGCACAGTTGGGGCGTTTTGGGAAAATTGTGAAGGATTTTCCAAACCGGGCAAAATTTGAAAAAAACGACAGTGCCGGTAGTGTCGAAAAAGTCAAAAATGGGGATTTTCCCAAACTTTGCTTAAAGAGGCCAGAGGGGGGGGCTGTGTGAAAAAGGAGCAAAATCAAGCACAGTTGGGGCGTTTTGAGAAAATTGTGAAGGATTTTCCAAAGTGGGCAAAATTTGAAAAAAACGACAGGTCCGGTAGTGTCGAAAAAGTCAAAAATGGGGATTTTCCAAAACCTTGCTAAAAGGGGCCAGGGGGGCGGACTAAGTAAGAAAGGAGCAAAATCAAGCACAGTTGGGGCGTTTTGTGAAAATTGTGAAGGATTTTCCAAAGTGGGCAAAAATTGAAAAAAAAGACAGGGCCGGTAGTGTCGAAAAAGTCAAAAATGGGGATTTTCCCAAACCTTGCTAAAAGGGGCCATGGGGGCGGACTGAGTCAGAAATGAGCAAAATCAAGCACAGTTGGGGCGTTTTGAGAAAATTGTGAAGGATTTTCCAAACCGGGTAAAATTTGAAAAAAAGACAGGGCCAGTAGTGTCGAAAAAGTCAAAAATGGGGATTTTCCAAAACCTTGCTAAAAGGGGCCAGGGGGGCGGACTAAGTAAGAAAGGAGCAAAATCAAGCACAGTTGGGGCGTTTTGAGAAAATTGTGAAGGATTTTCCAAAGTGGGCAAAATTTGAAAAAACGACAAGGGTCCGGTTAGTGTCGAAAAACTCAAAAATTGGGATTTTCCCAAATTTTTGCTAAAAGGGGCCAGGGGGCGGGCTGATTGAAAAACGAGCAAAATCAAGCACAGTTGGGGCGTTTTGTGAAAATTGTGAAGGATTTTCCAAAGTTGGCAAAAATTTTAAAAAACGACGGGGCCGGTAGTGTCGAAAAAGTCAAAAATGGGGATTTTCCCAAACCTTGCTAAAAGGGGCCAGGGGTGCGGACTGAGTCAGAAAGGAGCAAAATCAAGCACAGTTGGGGCGTTTTGGGAAAATTGTGAGGGATTTTCCAAACCGGGCATAAATTGAAAAAAAAGACAGGGCCGGTATTGTCGAAAAAGTCAAAAATGGGGATTTTCCCAAACCTTGCTAAAAGGGGCCAGGGGGGCGGACTGAGTCAGAAAGGAGCAAAATCAAGCACAGTTGGGGCGTTTTGGGAAAATTGTGAAGGATTTTCCAAACCGGGCAAAATTTGAAAAAAAACGACAGGGCCGGTAGTGTCGAAAAAATCAAAAATGGGGATTTTCCCAAATCCTTGCTAAAAGGGGCCAGGGGGGCGGGCTGAGTGAGAAAGGAGCAAAATCAAGCACAGTTGGGGCGTTGTGTGAAAATTGTGAAGGATTTTCCAAACCGGGCAAAATTTGAAAAAAAAGACAGGGCCGGTAGTGTCGAAAAAGTCAAAAATGGGGATTTTCAGCAAAATTTGCTTAAAGAGGCCAGAGGGGGGGGGCTGAGTGAAAAACGAGCAAAATCAAGCACAGTTGGGGCGTTTTGTGAAAATTGTGAAGGATTTTCCATAGTGGGCAAAAATTGAAAAAAACGACAGGGCTGGTAGTGTCAAAAAAGTCAAAAATGGGGATTTTCCCAAACCTTGCTAAAAGGGGCCAGGGGGGCGGGCTGAGTCAGAAAGGAGCAAAATCAAGCACAGTTTGGGCGTTTTGGGAAAATTTGTGAAGGATTTTCCAAACCGGGCAAAATTTGAAAAAAACGACAGGGGCCGGTAGTGTCGAAAAAGTCAAAAATGGGGATTTTCCCAAATTTTTTTCTAAAAGGGGCCAGGGGGGCGGGCTGATTGAAAAACGAGCAAAATCAAGCACAGTTGGGGCGTTTTGTGAAATTTGTGAAGGATTTTCCAAACCGGGCAAAATTTGAAAAAAAGACAGGGCCGGTAGTGTCGAAAAAGTCAAAATGGGGGATTTTCACAAACCTTGCTAAAAGGTGCCAGGGGGGCGGACTGAGTCAGAAAGGAGCAAAATCAAGCACAGTTGGGGCGTTTTGAGAAAATTGTGAAGGATTTTCCAAAGTGGGCAAAATTTGAAAAAAACGACAGGTCGGTAGTGTCGAAAAAGTCAAAAATGGGGATTTTCCAAAACCTTGCTAAAAGGGGCCAGGGGGGCGGACTAAGTAAGAAAGGAGCAAAATCAAGCACAGTTGGGGCGTTTTGTGAAAATTGTGAAGGATTTTCCAAAGTGGGCAAAAATTGAAAAAAAAGACAGGGCCGGTAGTGTCGAAAAAGTCAAAAATGGGGATTTTCCCAAACCTTGCTAAAAGGGGCCAGGGGGGCGGACTGAGTCAGAAATGAGCAAAATCAAGCACAGTTGGGGCGTTTTGAGAAAAATTGTGAAGGATTTTCCAAACCGGGCAAAATTTGAAAAAAACGACAGGGCCGGTAGTGTCGAAAAAGTCAAAAATGGGGATTTTCCCAAATTTTTTCTAAAAGGGGCCAGGGGGCGGGCTGATTGAAAAACGAGCAAAATCAAGCACAGTTGGGGCGTTTTGTGAAATTTGTGAAGGATTTTCCAAACCGGGGCAAAATTTGAAAAAAAGACAGGGCCGGTAGTGTCGAAAAAGTCAAAAATGCGGATTTTCCCAAACTTTGCTTAAAGAGGCCAGAGGGGGGGGGCTGGGTGAAAAAGGAGCAAAATCAAGCACAGTTGGGGCGTTTTGTGAAAATTGTGAAGGATTTTCCAAAGAGGGCAAAAATTGAAAAAAACGACAGGGGCGGTAGTGTCGAAAAAGTAAAAAATGGGGATTTTCACAAACCTTGCTAAAAGGTGCCAGGGGGTGGACTGAGTCAGAAAGGAGCAAAATCAAGCACAGTTGGGGCGTTTTGAGAAAATTGTGAAGGATTTTCCAAAGTGGGCAAAATTTGAAAAAAACGACAGGTCCGGTAGTGTCGAAAAAGTCAAAAATGGGGATTTTCCCAAACCTTGCTAAAAGGGGCCAGGGGGGCGGACTGAGTCAGAAATGAGCAAAATCAAGCACAGTTGGGGCGTTTTGAGAAATTGTGAAGGATTTTCCAAACCGGGCAAAATTTGAAAAAAACGACAGGGCCGGTAGTGTCGAAAAAGTCAAAAATGGGGATTTTCCAAAACCTTGCTAAAAGGGGCCAGGGGGGCGGACTAAGTAAGAAAGGAGCAAAAAGTTGGGGCGTTTTGTGAAAATTGTGAAGGATTTTCCAAAGTGGGCAAAAATTGAAAAAAAAGACAGGGCCGGTAGTGTCGAAAAAGTCAAAAATGCGGATTTTCCCAAACCTTGCTAAAAGGGGCCAGGGGGGCGGACTAAGTAAGAAAGGAGCAAAATCAAGCACAGTTGGGGCGTTTTGTGAAAATTGTGAAGGATTTTCCAAAGTGGGCAAAAATTGAAAAAAAAGACAGGGCCTGTAGTGTCGAAAAAGTCAAAAATGCGGATTTTCCCAAACCTTGCTAAAAGGGGCCAGGGGGGCGGACTGAGTCAGAAAGGAGCAAAATCAAGCACAGTTGGGGCGTTTTGAGAAAATTGTGAAGGATTTTCCAAACCGGGTAAAATTTGAAAAAAAAGACAGGGCCGGTAGTGTCGAAAAAGTCAAAAATGGGGATTTTCCCAAACCTTGCTAAAAGGGGCCAGGGGGGCGGACTGAGTCAGAAAGCAGCAAAATCAAGCACAGTTGGGGCGTTTTGGGAAAATTGTGAAGGATTTTCCAAACCGGGCAAAATTTGAAAAAAACGACAGTGCCGGTAGTGTCGAAAAAGTCAAAAATGGGGATTTTCCCAAACTTTGCTTAAAGAGGCCAGAGGGGGGGGCTGTGTGAAAAAGGAGCAAAATCAAGCACAGTTGGGGCGTTTTGTGAAAATTGTGAAGGATTTTCCAAAGAGGGCAAAAATTGAAAAAAACGACAGGGGCGGTAGTGTCGAAAAAGTCAAAAATGGGGATTTTCACAAACCTTGCTAAAAGGTGCCAGGGGGTGGACTGAGTCAGAAAGGAGCAAAATCAAGCACAGTTGGGGCGTTTTGAGAAAATTGTGAAGGATTTTCCAAAGTGGGCAAAATTTGAAAAAAACGACAGGTCCGGTAGTGTCGAAAAAGTCAAAAATGGGGATTTTCCAAAACCTTGCTAAAAGGGGCCAGGGGGGCGGACTAAGTAAGAAAGGAGCAAAATCAAGCACAGTTGGGGCGTTTTGTGAAAATTGTGAAGGATTTTCCAAAGTGGGCAAAAATTGAAAAAAAAGACAGGGCCGGTAGTGTCGAAAAAGTCAAAAATGGGGATTTTCCCAAACCTTGCTAAAAGGGGCCATGGGGGCGGACTGAGTCAGAAATGAGCAAAATCAAGCACAGTTGGGGCGTTTTGAGAAAATTGTGAAGGATTTTCCAAACCGGGTAAAATTTGAAAAAAAAGACAGGGCCAGTAGTGTCGAAAAAGTCAAAAATGGGGATTTTCCAAAACCTTGCTAAAAGGGGCCAGGGGGGCGGACTAAGTAAGAAAGGAGCAAAATCAAGCACAGTTGGGGCGTTTTGGGAAAATTGTGAAGGATTTTCCAAACCGGGCAAAATTTGAAAAAAACGACAGGGCCGGTAGTGTCGAAAAAGTCAAAAATGCGGATTTTCCCAAATCTTTGCTAAAAGGGGCCAGGGGGGCGGACTGAGTCAGAAATGAGCAAAATCAAGCACAGTTGGGGCGTTTTGTGAAAATTGTGAAGGATTTTCCAAACCGGGTAAAATTTGAAAAAAAAGACAGGGCCGGTAGTGTCGAAAAAGTCAAAAATGGGGATTTTCCCAAACTTTGCTTAAAGAGGCCAGAGGGGGGGGGCTGGGTGAAAAAGGAGCAAAATCAAGCACAGTTGGGGCGTTTTGTGAAAATTGTGAAGGATTTTCCAAAGAGGGCAAAAATTGAAAAAAACGACAGGGCCGGTAGTGTCGAAAAACTCAAAAATGGGGATTTTCACAAACCTTGCTAAAAGGTGCCAGGGGGTGGACTGAGTCAGAAAGGAGCAAAATCAAGCACAGTTGGGGCGTTTTGAGAAAATTGTGAAGGATTTTCCAAAGTGGGCAAAATTTGAAAAAAACGACAGGTCCGGTAGTGTCGAAAAAGTCAAAAATGGGGATTTTCCCAAACTTTGCTTAAAGAGGCCAGAGGGGGGGGCTGTGTGAAAAAGGAGCAAAATCAAGCACAGTTGGGGTGTTTTGTGAAAATTGTGAAGGATTTTCCAAAGTGGGCAAAAATTGAAAAAAAAGACAGGGCCGGTAGTGTCGAAAAAGTCAAAAATGGGGATTTTCCCAAACCTTGCTAAAAGGGGCCAGGGGGGCGGACTGAGTCAGAAATGAGCAAAATCAAGCACAGTTGGGGCGTTTTGAGAAAATTGTGAAGGATTTTCCAAACCGGGCAAAATTTGAAAAAAACGACAGGGCCAGTAGTGTCGAAAAAGTCAAAAATGGGGATTTTCCAAAACCTTGCTAAAAGGGGCCAGGGGGGCGGACTAAGTAAGAAAGGAGCAAAATCAAGCACAGTTGGGGCGTTTTGGGAAAATTGTGAAGGATTTTCCAAACCGGGCAAAATTTGAAAAAAACGACAGGGCCGGTAGTGTCGAAAAAGTCAAAAATGCGGATTTTCCCAAATCTTTGCTAAAAGGGGCCAGGGGGGCGGACTGAGTCAGAAATGAGCAAAATCAAGCACAGTTGGGGCGTTTTGTGAAAATTGTGAAGGATTTTCCAAACCGGGTAAAATTTGAAAAAAAAGACAGGGCCGGTAGTGTCGAAAAAGTCAAAAATGGGGATTTTCCCAAACTTTGCTTAAAGAGGCCAGAGGGGGGGGCTGGGTGAAAAAGGAGCAAAATCAAGCACAGTTGGGGCGTTTTGTGAAAATTTTGAAGGATTTTCCAAAGAGGGCAAAAATTTAAAAAAACGACAGGGCCGGTAGTGTCGAAAAACTCAAAATGGGGATTTTCACAAACCTTGCTAAAAGGTGCCAGGGGGTGGACTGAGTCAGAAAGGAGCAAAATCAAGCACAGTTGGGGCGTTTTGAGAAAATTGTGAAGGATTTTCCAAAGTGGGCAAAATTTGAAAAAAACGACAGGTCCGGTAGTGTCGAAAAAGTCAAAAATGGGGATTTTCCCAAACTTTGCTTAAAGAGGCCAGAGGGGGGGGCTGTGTGAAAAAGGAGCAAAATCAAGCACAGTTGGGGCGTTTTGTGAAAATTGTGAAGGATTTTCCAAAGTGGGCAAAAATTGAAAAAAAAGACAGGGCCGGTAGTGTCGAAAAAGTCAAAAATGGGGATTTTCCCAAACCTTGCTAAAAGGGGCCAGGGGGGCGGACTGAGTCAGAAATGAGCAAAATCAAGCACAGTTGGGGCGTTTTGAGAAAATTGTGAAGGATTTTCCAAACCGGGCAAAATTTGAAAAAAACGACAGGGCCAGTAGTGTCGAAAAAGTCAAAAATGGGGATTTTCCAAAACCTTGCTAAAAGGGGCCAGGGGGGGCGGACTAAGTAAGAAAGGAGCAAAATCAAGCACAGTTGGGGCGTTTTGGGAAAATTGTGAAGGATTTTCCAAACCGGGCAAAATTTGAAAAAAACGACAGGGCCGGTAGTGTCGAAAAAGTCAAAAATGCGGATTTTCCCAAATCTTTGCTAAAAGGGGCCAGGGGGGCGGACTGAGTCAGAAATGAGCAAAATCAAGCACAGTTGGGGCGTTTTGTGAAAATTGTGAAGGATTTTCCAAACCGGGTAAAATTTGAAAAAAAAGACAGGGCCGGTAGTGTCGAAAAAGTCAAAAATGGGGATTTTCCCAAACTTTGCTTAAAGAGGCCAGAGGGGGGGGCTGGGTGAAAAAGGAGCAAAATCAAGCACAGTTGGGGCGTTTTGTGAAAATTGTGAAGGATTTTCCAAAGTGGGCAAAAATTGAAAAAAACGACAGGGCCGGTAGTGTCGAAAAACTCAAAAATGGGATTTTCACAAACCTTGCTAAAAGGTGCCAGGGGGTGGACTGAGTCAGAAAGGAGCAAAATCAAGCACAGTTGGGGCGTTTTGAGAAAATTGTGAAGGATTTTCCAAAGTGGGCAAAATTTGAAAAAAACGACAGGTCCGGTAGTGTCGAAAAAGTCAAAAATGGGGATTTTCCCAAACTTTGCTTAAAGAGGCCAGAGGGGGGGGCTGTGTGAAAAAGGAGCAAAATCAAGCACAGTTGGGGCGTTTTGTGAAAATTGTGAAGGATTTTCCAAAGAGGGCAAAAATTGAAAAAAACGACAGGGGCGGTAGTGTCGAAAAAGTCAAAAATGGGGATTTTCACAAACCTTGCTAAAAGGTGCCAGGGGGTGGACTGAGTCAGAAAGGAGCAAAATCAAGCACAGTTGGGGCGTTTTGAGAAAATTGTGAAGGATTTTCCAAAGTGGGCAAAATTTGAAAAAAACGACAGGTCCGGTAGTGTCGAAAAAGTCAAAAATGGGGATTTTCCAAAACCTTGCTAAAAGGGGCCAGGGGGGCGGACTAAGTAAGAAAGGAGCAAAATCAAGCACAGTTGGGGCGTTTTGTGAAAATTGTGAAGGATTTTCCAAAGTGGGCAAAAATTGAAAAAAAAGACAGGGCCGGTAGTGTCGAAAAAGTCAAAAATGGGGATTTCCCAAACCTTGCTAAAAGGGGCCAGGGGGGCGGACTGAGTCAGAAATGAGCAAAATCAAGCACAGTTGGGGCGTTTTGAGAAAATTGTGAAGGATTTTCCAAACCGGGCAAAATTTGAAAAAAACGACAGGGCCAGTAGTGTCGAAAAAGTCAAAAATGGGGATTTTCCAAAACCTTGCTAAAAGGGCCAGGGGGGCGGACTAAGTAAGAAAGGAGCAAAATCAAGCACAGTTGGGGCGTTTTGGGAAAATTGTGAAGGATTTTCCAAACCGGGCAAAATTTGAAAAAAACGACAGGGCCGGTATTGTCGAAAAAGTCAAAAATGCAGATTTTCCCAAATCTTTGCTAAAAGGGGCCAGGGGGGCGGACTGAGTCAGAAATGAGCAAAATCAAGCACAGTTGGGGCGTTTTGTGAAAATTGTGAAGGATTTTCCAAACCGGGTAAAATTTGAAAAAAAAGACAGGGCCGGTAGTGTCGAAAAAGTCAAAAATGGGGATTTTCCCACACTTTGCTTAAAGAGGCCAGAGGGGGGGGCTGGGTGAAAAAGGAGCAAAATCAAGCACAGTTGGGGCGTTTTGTGAAAATTGTGAAGGATTTTCCAAAGTGGGCAAAAATTGAAAAAAACGACAGGGCCGGTAGTGTCGAAAAACTCAAAAATGGGGATTTTCACAAACCTTGCTAAAAGGTGCCAGGGGGTGGACTGAGTCAGAAAGGAGCAAAATCAAGCACAGTTGGGGCGTTTTGAGAAAATTGTGAAGGATTTTCCAAAGTGGGCAAAATTTGAAAAAAACGACAGGTCCGGTAGTGTCGAAAAACTCAAAAATTGGGATTTTCCCAAATTTTTGCTAAAAGGGGCCAGGGGGCGGGCTGATTGAAAAACGAGCAAAATCAAGCACAGTTGGGGCGTTTTGTGAAAATTGTGAAGGATTTTCCAAAGAGGGCAAAAATTGAAAAAAACGACAGGGGCGGTAGTGTCGAAAAAGTCAAAAATGGGGATTTTCACAAACCTTGCTAAAAGGTGCCAGGGGGTGGACTGAGTCAGAAAGGAGCAAAATCAAGCACAGTTGGGGCGTTTTGAGAAAATTGTGAAGGATTTTTCCAAAGTGGGCAAAATTTGAAAAAAAACGACAGTTCCGGTAGTGTCGAAAAAGTCAAAAATGGGGATTTTCCAAAACCTTGCTAAAAGGGGCCAGGGGGGCGGACTAAGTAAGAAAGGAGCAAAATCAAGCACAGTTGGGGCGTTTTGAGAAAATTGTGAAGGATTTTCCAAACCGGGCAAAATTTGAAAAAAACGACAGGGCCGGTAGTGTCGAAAAAGTCAAAAATGGGGATTTTCCAAAACCTTGCTAAAAGGGGCCAGGGGGGCGGACTAAGTAAGAAAGGAGCAAAATCAAGCACAGTTGGGGCGTTTTGTGAAAATTGTGAAGGATTTTCCAAAGTGGGCAAAAATTGAAAAAAAAGACAGGGCCGGTAGTGTCGAAAAAGTCAAAAATGCGGATTTTCCCAAACCTTGCTAAAAGGGGCCAGGGGGGCGGACTGAGTCAGAAAGGAGCAAAATCAAGCACAGTTGGGGCGTTTTGAGAAAATTGTGAAGGATTTTCCAAACCGGGTAAAATTTGAAAAAAAAGACAGGGCCGGTAGTGTCGAAAAAGTCAAAATGGGGATTTCCCAAACCTTGCTAAAAGGGGCCAGGGGGGCGGACTGAGTCAGAAAGGAGCAAAATCAAGCACAGTTGGGGCGTTTTGGGAAAATTGTGAAGGATTTTCCAAAACGGGCAAAATTTAAAAAAAACGACAGTGCCGGTAGTGTCGAAAAAGTCAAAAATGGGGATTTTCCCAAACTTTGCTTAAAGAGGCCAGAGGGGGGGGGGCTGTGTGAAAAAGGAGCAAAATCAAGCACAGTTGGGGCGTTTTGTGAAAATTGTGAAGGATTTTCCAAAGAGGGCAAAAATTGAAAAAAACGACAGGGGCGGTAGTGTCGAAAAAGTCAAAAATGGGGATTTTCACAAACCTTGCTAAAAGGTGCCAGGGGGTGGACTGAGTCAGAAAGGAGCAAAATCAAGCACAGTTGGGGCGTTTTGAGAAAATTGTGAAGGATTTTCCAAACCGGGCAAAATTTGAAAAAAACGACAGGTCCGGTAGTGTCGAAAAAGTCAAAAATGGGGATTTTCCAAAACCTTGCTAAAAGGGGCCAGGGGGGCGGACTAAGTAAGAAAGGAGCAAAATCAAGCACAGTTGGGGCGTTTTGTGAAAATTGTGAAGGATTTTCCAAAGTGGGCAAAAATTTGAAAAAAAGACAGGGCCGGTAGTGTCGAAAAAGTCAAAAATGCGGATTTTCCCAAACTTTGCTTAAAGAGGCCAGAGGGGGGGGCTGGGTGAAAAAGGAGCAAAATCAAGCACAGTTGGGGCGTTTTGTGAAAATTGTGAAGGATTTTCCAAAGAGGGCAAAAATTGAAAAAAACGACAGGGGCGGTAGTGTCGAAAAAGTCAAAAATGGGGATTTTCACAAACCTTGCTAAAAGGTGCCAGGGGGTGGACTGAGTCAGAAAGGAGCAAAATCAAGCACAGTTGGAGCGTTTTGAGAAAATTGTGAAGGATTTTCCAAAGTGGGCAAAATTTGAAAAAAACGACAGGTCCGGTAGTGTCGAAAAAGTCAAAAATGGGGATTTTCCAAAACCTTGCTAAAAGGGGCCAGGGGGGCGGACTAAGTAAGAAAAGAGCAAAATCAAGCACAGTTGGGGCGTTTTGTGAAAATTGTGAAGGATTTTCCAAAGTGGGCAAAAATTGAAAAAAAAGACAGGGCCGGTAGTGTCGAAAAAGTCAAAAATGGGGATTTTCCCAAAACCTTGCTAAAAGGGGCCAGGGGGGCGGACTGAGTCAGAAATGAGCAAAATCAAGCACAGTTGGGGCGTTTTGAGAAAATTGTGAAGGATTTTCCAAACCGGACAAAATTTGAAAAAAACGACAGGGCCGGTAGTGTCGAAAAAGTCAAAAATGGGATTTTCCAAAACCTTGCTAAAAGGGGCCAGGGGGGCGGACTAAGTAAGAAAGGAGCAAAATCAAGCACAGTTGGGGCGTTTTGTGAAAATTGTGAAGGATTTTCCAAAGTGGGCAAAAATTGAAAAAAAAGACAGGGCCGGTAGTGTCGAAAAAGTCAAAAATGCGGATTTTCCCAAACCTTGCTAAAAGGGGCCAGGGGGGCGGACTGAGTCAGAAAGGAGCAAAATCAAGCACAGTTGGGGCGTTTTGAGAAAATTGTGAAGGATTTTCCAAACCGGGTAAAATTTGAAAAAAAAGACAGGGCCGGTAGTGTCGAAAAAGTCAAAAATGGAGATTTTCCCAAACCTTGCTAAAAGGGGCCAGGGGGGCGGACTGAGTCAGAAATGAGCAAAATCAAGCACAGTTGGGGCGTTTTGAGAAAATTGTGAAGGATTTTCCAAACCGGGTAAAATTTGAAAAAAAAGACAGGGCCGGTAGTGTCGAAAAAGTCAAAAATGGGGATTTTCCCAAACCTTGCTAAAAGGGGCCAGGGGGGCGGACTGAGTCAGAAAGGAGCAAAATCAAGCACAGTTGGGGCGTTTTGGGAAAATTGTGAAGGATTTTCCAAACCGGGCAAAATTTGAAAAAAACGACAGGGCCGGTAGTGTCGAAAAAGTCAAAAATGGGGATTTTCCCAAACTTTGCTTAAAGAGGCCAGAGGGGGGGGCTGTGTGAAAAAGGAGCAAAATCAAGCACAGTTGGGGCGTTTTGTGAAAATTGTGAAGGATTTTCCAAAGAGGGCAAAAATTGAAAAAAACGACAGGGGCGGTAGTGTCGAAAAAGTCAAAAATGGGGATTTTCACAAACCTTGCTAAAAGGTGCCAGGGGGTGGACTGAGTCAGAAAGGAGCAAAATCAAGCACAGTTGGGGCGTTTTGAGAAAATTGTGAAGGATTTTCCAAAGTGGGCAAAATTTGAAAAAAACGACAGGGCCGGTAGTGTCGAAAAAGTCAAAAATGGGGATTTTCCAAAACCTTGCTAAAAGGGGCCAGGGGGGCGGACTAAGTAAGAAAGGAGCAAAATCAAGCACAGTTGGGGCGTTTTGTGAAAATTGTGAAGGATTTTCCAAAGTGGGCAAAAATTGAAAAAAAGACAGGGCCGGTAGTGTCGAAAAAGTCAAAAATGGGGATTTTCCCAAACCTTGCTAAAAGGGGCCAGGGGGGCGGACTGAGTCAGAAATGAGCAAAATCAAGCACAGTTGGGGCGTTTTGAGAAAATTGTGAAGGATTTTCCAAACCGGGCAAAATTTGAAAAAAACGACAGGGCCAGTAGTGTCGAAAAAGTCAAAAATGGGGATTTTCCAAAACCTTGCTAAAAGGGGCCAGGGGGGCGGACTAAGTAAGAAAGGAGCAAAATCAAGCACAGTTGGGGCGTTTTGGGAAAATTGTGAAGGATTTTCCAAACCGGGCAAAATTTGAAAAAAACGACAGGGCCGGTAGTGTCGAAAAAGTCAAAAATGCGGATTTTCCCAAATCTTTGCTAAAAGGGGCCAGGGGGGCGGACTGAGTCAGAAATGAGCAAAATCAAGCACAGTTGGGGCGTTTTGTGAAAATTGTGAAGGATTTTCCAAACCGGGTAAAATTTGAAAAAAAAGACAGGGCCGGTAGTGTCGAAAAAGTCAAAAATGGGGATTTTCCCAAACTTTGCTTAAAGAGGCCAGAGGGGGGGGCTGGGTGAAAAAGGAGCAAAATCAAGCACAGTTGGGGCGTTTTGTGAAAATTGTGAAGGATTTTCCAAAGAGGGCAAAAATTGAAAAAAACGACAGGGCCGGTAGTGTCGAAAAACTCAAAAATGGGGATTTTCACAAACCTTGCTAAAAGGTGCCAGGGGGTGGACTGAGTCAGAAAGGAGCAAAATCAAGCACAGTTGGGGCGTTTTGAGAAAATTGTGAAGGATTTTCCAAAGTGGGCAAAATTTGAAAAAAACGACAGGTCCGGTAGTGTCGAAAAAGTCAAAAATGGGGATTTTCCCAAACTTTGCTTAAAGAGGCCAGAGGGGGGGGCTGTGTGAAAAAGGAGCAAAATCAAGCACAGTTGGGGCGTTTTGTGAAAATTGTGAAGGATTTTCCAAAGTGGGCAAAAATTGAAAAAAAAGACAGGGCCGGTAGTGTCGAAAAAGTCAAAAATGGGGATTTTCCCAAACCTTGCTAAAAGGGGCCAGGGGGGCGGACTGAGTCAGAAATGAGCAAAATCAAGCACAGTTGGGGCGTTTTGAGAAAATTGTGAAGGATTTTCCAAACCGGGCAAAATTTGAAAAAAACGACAGGGCCAGTAGTGTCGAAAAAGTCAAAAATGGGGATTTTCCAAAACCTTGCTAAAAGGGGCCAGGGGGGCGGACTAAGTAAGAAAGGAGCAAAATCAAGCACAGTTGGGGCGTTTTGTGAAAATTGTGAAGGATTTTCCATAGTGGGCAAAAATTGAAAAAAACGACAGGGCCGGTAGTGTCGAAAAAGTCAAAAATGGGGATTTTCCCAAACCTTGCTAAAAGGGGCAAGGGGGCGGGCTTATTGAAAAACGAGCAAAATCAAGCACAGTTGGGGCGTTTTGTGAAAATTGTGAAGAATTTTCCAAACCGGGTAAAATTTCAAAAAAAAGACAGGGCCGGTAGTGTCGAAAAAGTCAAAAATGGGGATTTTCCCAAACTTTGCTTAAAGAGGCCAGAGGGGGGGGGCTGGGTGAAAAAGGAGCAAAATCAAGCACAGTTGGGGCGTTTTGTGAAAATTGTGAAGGATTTTCCAAAGTGGGCAAAAATTGAAAAAAAGACAGGGCCGGTAGTGTCGAAAAAGTCAAAAATGGGGATTTTCCAAAACCTTGCTAAAAGGGGCCAGGGGGGCGGACTAAGTAAGAAAGGAGCAAAATCAAGCACAGTTGGGGCGTTTTGTGAAAATTGTGAAGGATTTTCCAAAGTGGGCAAAAATTGAAAAAAAAGACAGGGCCGGTAGTGTCGAAAAAGTCAAAAATGGGGATTTTCCCAAACCTTGCTAAAAGGGGCCAGGGGGGCGGACTGAGTCAGAAATGAGCAAAATCAAGCACAGTTGGGGCGTTTTGAGAAAATTGTGAAGGATTTTCCAAACCGGGCAAAATTTGAAAAAAACGACAGGGCCAGTAGTGTCGAAAAAGTCAAAAATGGGGATTTTCCAAAACCTTGCTAAAAGGGGCCAGGGGGGCGGACTAAGTAAGAAAGGAGCAAAATCAAGCACAGTTGGGGCGTTTTGGGAAAATTGTGAAGGATTTTCCAAACCGGGCAAAATTTGAAAAAAACGACAGGGCCGGTAGTGTCGAAAAAGTCAAAAATGCGGATTTTCCCAAATCTTTGCTAAAAGGGGCCAGGGGGGCAGACTGAGTCAGAAATGAGCAAAATCATGCACAGTTGGGGCGTTTTGTGAAAATTGTGAAGGATTTTCCAAACCGGGTAAAATTTGAAAAAAAAGACAGGGCCGGTAGTGTCGAAAAAGTCAAAAATGGGGATTTTCCCAAACTTTGCTTAAAGAGGCCAGAGGGGGGGGCTGGGTGAAAAAGGAGCAAAATCAAGCACAGTTGGGGCGTTTTGTGAAAATTGTGAAGGATTTTCCAAAGAGGGCAAAAATTGAAAAAAACGACAGGGCCGGTAGTGTCGAAAAACTCAAAAATGGGGATTTTCACAAACCTTGCTAAAAGGTGCCAGGGGGTGGACTGAGTCAGAAAGGAGCAAAATCAAGCACAGTTGGGGCGTTTTGAGAAAATTGTGAAGGATTTTCCAAAGTGGGCAAAATTTGAAAAAAACGACAGGTCCGGTAGTGTCGAAAAAGTCAAAAATGGGGATTTTCCCAAACTTTGCTTAAAGAGGCCAGAGGGGGGGGCTGTGTGAAAAAGGAGCAAAATCAAGCACAGTTGGGGCGTTTTGTGAAAATTGTGAAGGATTTTCCAAAGTGGGCAAAAATTGAAAAAAAAGACAGGGCCGGTAGTGTCGAAAAAGTCAAAAATGGGGATTTTCCCAAACCTTGCTAAAAGGGGCCAGGGGGGCGGACTGAGTCAGAAATGAGCAAAATCAAGCACAGTTGGGGCGTTTTGAGAAAATTGTGAAGGATTTTCCAAACCGGGCAAAATTTGAAAAAAACGACAGGGCCAGTAGTGTCGAAAAAGTCAAAAATGGGGATTTTCCAAAACCTTGCTAAAAGGGGCCAGGGGGGCGGACTAAGTAAGAAAGGAGCAAAATCAAGCACAGTTGGGGCGTTTTGTGAAAATTGTGAAGGATTTTCCATAGTGGGCAAAAATTGAAAAAAACGACAGGGCCGGTAGTGTCGAAAAAGTCAAAAATGGGGATTTTCCCAAACCTTGCTAAAAGGGGCAAGGGGGCGGGCTTATTGAAAAACGAGCAAAATCAAGCACAGTTGGGGCGTTTTGTGAAAATTGTGAAGAATTTTCCAAACCGGGTAAAATTTCAAAAAAAAGACAGGGCCGGTAGTGTCGAAAAAGTCAAAAATGGGGATTTTCCCAAACTTTGCTTAAAGAGGCCAGAGGGGGGGGGCTGGGTGAAAAAGGAGCAAAATCAAGCACAGTTGGGGCGTTTTGTGAAAATTGTGAAGGATTTTCCAAAGTGGGCAAAAATTGAAAAAAAGACAGGGCCGGTAGTGTCGAAAAAGTCAAAAATGGGGATTTTCACAAACCTTGCTAAAAGGTGCCAGGGGGTGGACTGAGTCAGAAAGGAGCAAAATCAAGCACAGTTGGGGCGTTTTGGGAAAATTTGTGAAGGATTTTCCAAACCGGGCAAAATTTGAAAAAAACGACAGGGCCGGTAGTGTCGAAAAAGTCAAAAATGGGGATTTTCCCAAATTTTTTCTAAAAGGGGCCAGGGGGCGGGCTGATTGAAAAACGAGCAAAATCAAGCACAGTTGGGGCGTTTTGTGAAATTTGTGAAGGATTTTCCAAACCGGGCAAAATTTGAAAAAAAGACAGGGCCGGTAGTGTCGAAAAAGTCAAAAATGCGGATTTTCCCAAACCTTGCTAAAAGGGGCCAGGGGGGCGGACTGAGTCAGAAAGGAGCAAAATCAAGCACAGTTGGGGCGTTTTGTGAAAATTGTGAAGGATTTTCCAAAGTGGGCAAAAATGGAAAAAAAGACAGGACCGGTAGTGTCGAAAAAGTCAAAAATGGGGATTTTCCCAAACCTTGCTAAAAGGGGCCAGGGGGGCGGACTGAGTCAGAAATGAGCAAAATCAAGCACAGTTGGGGCGTTTTGAGAAAATTGTGAAGGATTTTCCAAACCGGGCAAAATTTGAAAAAAACGACAGGGCCGGTAGTGTCGAAAAAGTCAAAAATGGGGATTTTCCAAAACCTTGCTAAAAGGGGCCAGGGGGGCGGACTAAGTAAGAAAGGAGCAAAATCAAGCACAGTTGGGGCGTTTTGTGAAAATTGTGAAGGATTTTCCAAACCGGGCATAAATTGAAAAAAAAGACAGCGCCGGTAGAGTCGCAAAAGTCAAAAATGGGGATTTTCCCAAATTTTTTCTAAAAGGGGCCAGGGGGCGGGCTGATTGAAAAACGAGCAAAATCAAGCACAGTTGGGGCGTTTTGTGAAATTTGTGAAGGATTTTCCAAACCGGGCAAAATTTGAAAAAAAGACAGGGCCGGTAGTGTCGAAAAAGTCAAAAATGCGGATTTTCCCAAACTTTGCTTAAAGAGGCCAGAGGGGGGGGCTGGGTGAAAAAGGAGCAAAATCAAGCACAGTTGGGGCGTTTTGTGAAAATTGTGAAGGATTTTCCAAAGTGGGCAAAAATTGAAAAAAACAACAGGGCCGGTAGTGTCGAAAAAGTCAAAAATGGGAATTTTCCCAAACCTTGCTAAAAGGGGCCAGGGGGGCGGACTGAGTCAGAAATGAGCAAAATCAAGCACAGTTGGGGCGTTTTGGGAAAATTTTGAAGGATTTTCCAAACCGGGCAAAATTTGAAAAAAACGACAGGGCCGGTAGTGTCAAAAAGTCAAAAATGGGGATTTTCCCAAACCTTGCTAAAAGGGGCCAGGGGGGCGGACTTAGTCAGAAAGGAGCAAAATCAAGCACAGTTGGGGCGTTTTGTGAAAATTGTGAAGGATTTTCCAAAGTGGGCAAAAATTGAAAAAAAAGACAGGGCTGGTAGTGTCGAAAAAGTCAAAAATGGGGATTTTCCCAAACCTTGCTAAAAGGGGCCAGGGGGGCGGACTGAGTCAGAAATGAGCAAAATCAAGCACAGTTGGGGCGTTTTGAGAAAATTGTGAAGGATTTTCCAAACCGGGCAAAATTTGAAAAAAACGACAGGGCCGGTAGTGTCGAAAAAGTCAAAAATGGGGATTTTCCAAAACCTTGCTAAAAGGGGCCAGGGGGGCGGACTAAGTAAGAAAGGAGCAAAATCAAGCACAGTTGGGGCGTTTTGGGAAAATTTGTGAAGGATTTTCCAAACCGGGCAAAATTTGAAAAAAACGACAGGGCCGGTAGTGTCGAAAAAGTCTAAAATGGGGATTTTCCCAAATTTTTTCTAAAAGGGGCCAGGGGGCGGGCTGATTGAAAAACGAGCAAAATCAAGCACAGTTGGGGCGTTTTGTGAAATTTGTGAAGGATTTTCCAAACCGGGCAAAATTTGAAAAAAAGACAGGGCCGGTAGTGTCGAAAAAGTCAAAAATGCGGATTTTCCCAAACCTTGCTAAAAGGGGCCAGGGGGGCGGACTGAGTCAGAAAGGAGCAAAATCAAGCACAGTTGGGGCGTTTTGGGAAAATTGTGAAGGATTTTCCAAACCGGGCAAAATTTGAAAAAAACGACAGGGCCGGTAGTGTCAAAAAAGTCAAAAATGGGGATTTTCCCAAACCTTGCTAAAAGGGGCCAGGGGGGCGGACTGAGTCAGAAAGGAGCAAAATCAAGCACAGTTGGGGCGTTTTGTGAAAATTGTGAAGGATTGTCCAAAGTGGGCAAAAATGGAAAAAAAGACAGGACCGGTAGTGTCGAAAAAGTCAAAAATGGGGATTTTCCCAAACCTTGCTAAAAGGGGCCAGGGGGGCGGACTGAGTCAGAAATGAGCAAAATCAAGCACAGTTGGGGCGTTTTGAGAAAATTGTGAAGGATTTTCCAAACCGGGCAAAATTTGAAAAAAACGACAGGGCCGGTAGTGTCGAAAAAGTCAAAAATGGGGATTTTCCAAAACCTTGCTAAAAGGGGCCAGGGGGGCGGACTAAGTAAGAAAGGAGCAAAATCAAGCACAGTTGGGGCGTTTTGTGAAAATTGTGAAGGATTTTCCAAACCGGGCATAAATTGAAAAAAAAGACAGCGCCGGTAGTGTCGAAAAAGTCAAAAATGGGGATTTTCCCAAATTTTTTCTAAAAGGGGCCAGGGGGCGGGCTGATTGAAAAACGAGCAAAATCAAGCACAGTTGGGGCGTTTTGTGAAATTTGTGAAGGATTTTCCAAACCAGGCAAAATTTGAAAAAAAGACAGGGCCGGTAGTGTCGAAAAAGTCAAAAATGCGGATTTTCCCAAACCTTGCTAAAAGGGGCCAGGGTTGCGGACTGAGTCAGAAAGGAGCAAAATCAAGCACAGTTGGGGCGTTTTGGGAAAATTGTGAAGGATTTTCCAAACCGGGTAAAATTTGAAAAAAAAGACAGGGCCGGTAGTGTCGAAAAAGTCAAAAATGGGGATTTTCCCAAACCTTGCTAAAAGGGGCCAGGGGGGCGGACTGAGTCAGAAATGAGCAAAATCAAGCACAGTTGGGGCGTTTTGAGAAAATTGTGAAGGATTTTCCAAACCGGGCAAAATTTGAAAAAAACGACAGGGCCGGTAGTGTCGAAAAAGTCAAAAATGGGGATTTTCCAAAACCTTGCTAAAAGGGGCCAGGGGGGCGGACTAAGTAAGAAAGGAGCTAAATCAAGCACAGTTGGGGCGTTTTGGGAAAATTGTGAAGGATTTTCCAAACCTGGCAAAATTTGAAAAAAACAACAGGGCCGGTAGTGTCGAAAAAGTCAAAAATGCGGATTTTCCCAAATCTTTGCTAAAAGGGTCCAGGGGGCGGGCTTATTGAAAAACGAGCAAAATCAAGCACAGTTGGGGCGTTTTTTGAAAATTGTGAAGGATTTTCCAAAGTGGGCAAAAATTGAAAAAAACGACAGGGCCGGTAGTGTCGAAAAACTCAAAAATGGGGATTTTCACAAACCTTGCTAAAAGGTGCCAGGGGGTGGACTGAGTCAGAAAGGAGCAAAATCAAGCACAGTTGGGGCGTTTTGAGAAAATTGTGAAGGATTTTCCAAAGTGGGCAAAATTTGAAAAAAACGACAGGTCCGGTAGTGTCGAAAAACTCAAAAATTGAGATTTTCCCAAATTTTTGCTAAAAGGGGCCAGGGGGCGGGCTGATTGAAAAACGAGCAAAATCAAGCACAGTTGGGGCGTTTTGTGAAAATTGTGAAGGATTTTCCAAAGTTGGCAAAAATTTTAAAAAACGACGGGGCCGGTAGTGTCGAAAAAGTCAAAAATGGGGATTTTCCCAAACCTTGCTAAAAGGGGCCAGGGGTGCGGACTGAGTCAGAAAGGAGCAAAATCAAGCACAGTTGGGGCGTTTTGTGAAAATTGTGAAGGATTTTCCAAACCGGGCATAAATTGAAAAAAAAGACAGGGCCGGTAGTGTCGAAAAAGTAAAAAATGGGGATTTTCACAAAATTTGCTTAAAGAGGCCAGAGGGGGGGGCTGGGTGAAAAAGGAGCAAAATCAAGCACAGTTGGGGCGTTTTGTGAAAATTGTGAAGGATTTTCCAAAGTGGGCAAAAATTGAAAAAAACGACAGGGCCGGTAGTGTCGAAAAAGTCAAAAATGGGAATTTTCCCAAACCTTGCTAAAAGGGGCCAGGGGGGCGGACTGAGTCAGAAATGAGCAAAATCAAGCACAGTTGGGGCGTTTTGGGAAAATTGTGAAGGATTTTCCAAACCGGGCAAAATTTGAAAAAAACGACAGGGCCGGTAGTGTCAAAAAGTCAAAAATGGGGATTTTCCCAAACCTTGCTAAAAGGGGCCAGGGGGGCGGACTTAGTCAGAAAGGAGCAAAATCAAGCACAGTTGGGGCGTTTTGTGAAAATTGTGAAGGATTTTCCAAAGTGGGCAAAAATTGAAAAAAAAGACAGGGCCGGTAGTGTCGAAAAAGTCAAAAATGGGGATTTTCCCAAACCTTGCTAAAAGGGGCCAGGGGGGCGGACTGAGTCAGAAATGAGCAAAATCAAGCACAGTTGGGGCGTTTTGAGAAAATTGTGAAGGATTTTCCAAACCGGGCAAAATTTGAAAAAAACGACAGGGCCGGTAGTGTCGAAAAAGTCAAAAATGGGGATTTTCCAAAACCTTGCTAAAAGGGGACAGGGGGGCGGACTAAGTAAGAAAGGAGCAAAATCAAGCACAGTTGGGGCGTTTTGGGAAAATTGTGAAGGATTTTCCAAACCGGGCAAAATTTGAAAAAAACGACAGGGCCGGTAGTGTCGAAAAAGTCAAAAATGGGGATTTTCCCAAATTTTTTCTAAAAGGGGCCAGGGGGCGGGCTGATTGAAAAACGAGCAAAATCAAGCACAGTTGGGGCGTTTTGTGAAATTTGTGAAGGATTTTCCAAACCGGGCAAAATTTGAAAAAAAGACAGGGCCGGTAGTGTCGAAAAAGTCAAAAATGCGGATTTTCCCAAACCTTGCTAAAAGGGGCCAGGGGGGCGGACTGAGTCAGAAAGGAGCAAAATCAAGCACAGTTGGGGCGTTTTGGGAAAATTGTGAAGGATTTTCCAAACCGGGCAAAATTTGAAAAAAACGACAGGGCCGGTAGTGTCAAAAAAGTCAAAAATGGGGATTTTCCCAAACCTTGCTAAAAGGGGCCAGGGGGGCGGACTGAGTCAGAAAGGAGCAAAATCAAGCACAGTTGGGGCGTTTTGTGAAAATTGTGAAGGATTTTCCAAAGTGGGCAAAAATGGAAAAAAAGACAGGACCGGTAGTGTCGAAAAAGTCAAAAATGGGGATTTTCCCAAACCTTGCTAAAAGGGGCCAGGGGGGCGGACTAAGTAAGAAAGGAGCAAAATCAAGCACAGTTGGGGCGTTTTGTGAAAATTGTGAAGGATTTTCCAAACCGGGCATAAATTGAAAAAAAAGACAGGGCCGGTAGTGTCGAAAAAGTCAAAAATGGGGATTTTCCCAAATTTTTTCTAAAAGGGGCCAGGGGGCGGGCTGATTGAAAAACGAGCAAAATCAAGCACAGTTGGGGCGTTTTGTGAAATTTGTGAAGGATTTTCCAAACCGGGCAAAATTTGAAAAAAAGACAGGGCCGGTAGTGTCGAAAAAGTCAAAAATGCGGATTTTCCCAAACCTTGCTAAAAGGGGCCAGGGTTGCGGACTGAGTCAGAAAGGAGCAAAATCAAGCACAGTTGGGGCGTTTTGGGAAAATTGTGAAGGATTTTCCAAACCGGGTAAAATTTGAAAAAAAAGACAGGGCCGGTAGTGTCGAAAAAGTCAAAAATGGGGATTTTCCCAAACCTTGCTAAAAGGGGCCAGGGGGGCGGACTGAGTCAGAAATGAGCAAAATCAAGCACAGTTGGGGCGTTTTGAGAAAATTGTGAAGGATTTTCCAAACCGGGCAAAATTTGAAAAAAACGACAGGGCCGGTAGTGTCGAAAAAGTCAAAAATGGGGATTTTCCAAAACCTTGCTAAAAGGGGCCAGGGGGGCGGACTAAGTAAGAAAGGAGCAAAATCAAGCACAGTTGGGGCGTTTTGGGAAAATTGTGAAGGATTTTCCAAACCGGGCAAAATTTGAAAAAAACGACAGGGCCGGTATTGTCGAAAAAGTCAAAAATGGGGATTTTCCCAAACCTTGCTAAAAGGGGCAAGGGGGCGGGCTTATTGAAAAACGAGCAAAATCAAGCACAGTTGGGGCGTTTTGTGAAAATTGTGAAGGATTTTCCAAAGCGGGTAAAATTTCAAAAAAAAGACAGGGCCGGTAGTGTCGAAAAAGTCAAAAATGGGGATTTTCCCAAACTTTGCTTAAAGAGGCCAGAGGGGGGGGGCTGGGTGAAAAAGGAGCAAAATCAAGCACAGTTGGGGCGTTTTGTGAAAATTGTGAAGGATTTTCCAAAGTGGGCAAAAATTGAAAAAAAAGACAGGGCCGGTAGTGTCGAAAAAGTCAAAAATGGGGATTTTCACAAACCTTGCTAAAAGGTGCCAGGGGGTGGACTGAGTCAGAAAGGAGCAAAATCAAGCACAGTTGGGGCGTTTTGGGAAAATTTGTGAAGGATTTTCCAAACCGGGCAAAATTTGAAAAAAACGACAGGGCCGGTAGTGTCGAAAAAGTCAAAAATGGGGATTTTCCCAAATTTTTTCTAAAAGGGGCCAGGGGGCGGGCTGATTGAAAAACGAGCAAAATCAAGCACAGTTGGGGCGTTTTGTGAAATTTGTGAAGGATTTTCCAAACCGGGCAAAATTTGAAAAAAAGACAGGGCCGGTAGTGTCGAAAAAGTCAAAAATGCGGATTTTCCCAAACCTTGCTAAAAGGGGCCAGGGGGGCGGACTGAGTCAGAAAGGAGCAAAATCAAGCACAGTTGGGGCGTTTTGGGAAAATTGTGAAGGATTTTCTAAACCGGGCAAAATTTGAAAAAAACGACAGGGCCGGTAGTGTCAAAAAAGTCAAAAATGGGGATTTTCCCAAACCTTGCTAAAAGGGGCCAGGGGGGCGGACTGAGTCAGAAAGGAGCAAAATCAAGCACAGTTGGGGCGTTTTGTGAAAATTGTGAAGGATTTTCCAAAGTGGGCAAAAATGGAAAAAAAGACAGGACCGGTAGTGTCGAAAAAGTCAAAAATGGGGATTTTCCCAAACCTTGCTAAAAGGGGCCAGGGGGGCGGACTGAGTCAGAAATGAGCAAAATCAAGCACAGTTGGGGCGTTTTGAGAAAATTGTGAAGGATTTTCCAAACCGGGCAAAATTTGAAAAAAACGACAGGGCCGGTAGTGTCGAAAAAGTCAAAAATGGGGATTTTCCAAAACCTTGCTAAAAGGGGCCAGGGTTGCGGACTGAGTCAGAAAGGAGCAAAATCAAGCACAGTTGGGGCGTTTTGGGAAAATTGTGAAGGATTTTCCAAACCGGGTAAAATTTGAAAAAAAAGACAGGGCCGGTAGTGTCGAAAAAGTCAAAAATGGGGATTTTCCAAAACCTTGCTAAAAGGGGCCAGGGGGGCGGACTGAGTCAGAAATGAGCAAAATCAAGCACAGTTTGGGCGTTTTGAGAAAATTGTGAAGGATTTTCCAAACCGGGCAAAATTTGAAAAAAACGACAGGGCCGGTAGTGTCGAAAAAGTCAAAAATGGGGATTTTCCAAAACCTTGCTAAAAGGGGCCAGGGGGGCGGACTAAGTAAGAAAGGAGCTAAATCAAGCACAGTTGGGGCGTTTTGGGAAAATTGTGAAGGATTTTCCAAACCTGGCAAAATTTGAAAAAAACAACAGGGCCGGTAGTGTCGAAAAAGTCAAAAATGCGGATTTTCCCAAATCTTTGCTAAAAGGGTCCAGGGGGCGGGCTTATTGAAAAACGAGCAAAATCAAGCACAGTTGGGGCGTTTTGTGAAAATTGTGAAGGATTTTCCAAACCGGTTAAAATTTAAAAAAAAAGACAGGGCCGGTAGTGTCGAAAAAGTCAAAAATGGGGATTTTCCCAAACTTTGCTTAAAGAGGCCAGAGGGGGGGGCTGGGTGAAAAAGGAGCAAAATCAAGCACAGTTGGGGCGTTTTGTGAAAATTGTGAAGGATTGTCCAAAGTGGGCAAAAATTGAAAAAAAAGACAGGGCCGGTAGTGTCGAAAAAGTCAAAAATGGGAATTTTCCCAAACCTTGCTAAAAGGGGCCAGGGGGGCGGACTGAGTCAGAAATGAGCAAAATCAAGCACAGTTGGGGCGTTTTGAGAAAATTGTGAAGGATTTTCCAAACCGGGCAAAATTTGAAAAAAACGACAGGGCCGGTAGTGTCGAAAAAGTCAAGTTGGGGATTTTCCAAAACCTTGCTAAAAGGGGCCAGGGGGGCGGACTAAGTAAGAAAGGAGCAAAATCAAGCACAGTTGGGGCGTTTTGGGAAAATTGTGAAGGATTTTCCAAACCGGGCAAAATTTGAAAAAAACGACAGGGCCGGTAGTGTCGAAAAAGTCAAAAATGGGGATTTTCCCAAACCTTGCTAAAAGGGGCCAGGGGGGCGGACTTAGTCAGAAAGGAGCAAAATCAAGCACAGTTGGGGCGTTTTGTGAAAATTGTGAAGGATTTTCCAAAGTGGGCAAAAATTGAAAAAAAAGACAGGGCCGGTAGTGTCGAAAAAGTCAAAAATGGGGATTTTCCCAAACCTTGCTAAAAGGGGCCAGGGGGGCGGACTGAGTCAGAAATGAGCAAAATCAAGCACAGTTGGGGCGTTTTGAGAAAATTGTGAAGGATTTTCCAAACCGGGCAAAATTTGAAAAAAACGACAGGGCCGGTAGTGTCGAAAAAGTCAAAAATGGGGATTTTCCAAAACCTTGCTAAAAGGGGCCAGGGGGGCGGACTAAGTAAGAAAGGAGCAAAATCAAGCACAGTTGGGGCGTTTTGGGAAAATTGTGAAGGATTTTCCAAACCGGGCAAAATTTGAAAAAAACGACAGGGCCGGTAGTGTCGAAAAAGTCAAAAATGGGGATTTTCCCAAACCTTGCTAAAAGGTGCCAGGGGGCGGACTGAGTCAGAAAGGAGCAAAATCAAGCACAGTTGGGGCGTTTTGGGAAAATTGTGAAGGATTTTCCAACGTGGGCAAAAATTGAAAAAAACGTCAGGGCCGGTAGTGTTGAAAAAGTCAAAAATGGGGATTTTCCCAAACCTTGCTAAAAGGGGCCAGGGGGGCGGGCTGAGTCAGAAAGGAGCAAAATCAAGCACAGTTGGGGCGTTGTGTGAAAATTGTGAAGGATTTTCCAAAGTGGGCAAAAATTGAAAAAAACGACAGGGCCGGTAGTGTCGAAAAAGTCAAAAATGCGGATTTTCACAAAATTTGCTTAAAGAGGCCAGAGGGGGGGTCTGAGTGAAAAACGAGCAAAATCAAGCACAGTTGGGGCATTTTGTGAAAATTGTGAAGGATTTTCCATAGTGGGCAAAAATTGAAAAAAACGACAGGGCCGGTAGTGTCGAAAAAGTCAAAAATGGGGATTTTCCCAAACCTTGCTAAAAGGTGCCAGGGGGGCGGACTGAGTAAGAAATTAGCAAAATCAAGCACAGTTGGGGCGTTTTGTGAAAATTGTGAAGGATTTTCCAAAGTGGGCAAAAATTGAAAAAAAAGACCACAGGGACGGTAGTGTCGAAAAAGTCAAAAATGCGGATTTTCCCAAACCTTGCTAAAAGGGGCCAGGGGGTCGGACTGAGTCAGAAAGGAGCAAAATCAAGCACAGTTGGGGCGTTTTGAGAAAATTGTGAAGGATTTTCCAAAGTGGGCAAAATTTGAAAAAAACGACAGGTCCGGTAGTGTCGAAAAAGTCAAAAATGGGGATTTTCCAAAACCTTGCTAAAAGGGGCCAGGGGGGCGGACTAAGTAAGAAAGGAGCAAAATCAAGCACAGTTGGGGCGTTTTGTGAAAATTGTGAAGGATTTTCCAAAGTGGGCAAAAATTTGAAAAAAAGACAGGACCGGTAGTGTCGAAAAAGTCAAAAATGCGGATTTTCCCAAACCTTGCTTAAAGAGGCCAGAGGGGGGGGGCTGGGTGAAAAAGGAGCAAAATCAAGCACAGTTGGGGCGTTTTGTGAAAATTGTGAAGGATTTTCCAAAGAGGGCAAAAATTGAAAAAAACGACAGGGGCGGTAGTGTCGAAAAAGTCCAAAATGGGGATTTTCACAAACCTTGCTAAAAGGTGCCAGGGGGTGGACTGAGTCAGAAAGGAGCAAAATCAAGCACAGTTGGGGCGTTTTGAGAAAATTGTGAAGGATTTTCCAAAGTGGGCAAAATTTGAAAAAAACGACAGGTCCGGTAGTGTCGAAAAAGTCAAAAATGGGGATTTTCCAAAACCTTGCTAAAAGGGGCCAGGGGGGCGGACTAAGTAAGAAAGGAGCAAAATCAAGCACAGTTGGGGCGTTTTGTGAAAATTGTGAAGGATTTTCCAAAGTGGGCAAAAATTGAAAAAAAAGACAGGGCCGGTAGTGTCGAAAAAGTCAAAAATGCGGATTTTCCCAAACCTTGCTAAAAGGGGCCAGGGAGGCGGACTGAGTCAGAAAGGAGCAAAATCAAGCACAGTTGGGGCGTTTTGAGAAAATTGTGAAGGATTTTCCAAACCGGGTAAAATTTGAAAAAAAAGACAGGGCCGGTAGTGTCGAAAAAGTCAAAAATGGGGATTTTCCCAAACCTTGCTAAAAGGGGCCAGGGGGGCGGACTGAGTCAGAAAGGAGCAAAATCAAGCACAGTTGGGGCGTTTTGGGAAAATTGTGAAGGATTTTCCAAACCGGGCAAAATTTGAAAAAAACGACAGTGCCGGTAGTGTCGAAAAAGTCAAAAATGGGGATTTTCCCAAACCTTGCTTAAAGAGGCCAGAGGGGCGGACTGAGTCAGAAATGAGCAAAATCAAGCACAGTTGGGGCGTTTTGAGAAAATTGTGAAGGATTTTCCAAACCGGGCAAAATTTGAAAAAAACGACAGGGCCGGTAGTGTCGAAAAAGTCAAAAATGGGGATTTTCCAAAACCTTGCTAAAAGGGGCCAGGGGGGCGGACTAAGTAAGAAAGGAGCAAAATCAAGCACAGTTGGGGCGTTTTGGGAAAATTGTGAAGGATTTTCCAAAGTGGGCAAAAATTGAAAAAAAAGACAGGGCCGGTAGTGTCGAAAAAGTCAAAAATGCGGATTTTCCCAAACCTTGCTAAAAGGGGCCAGGGGGGCGGACTGAGTCAGAAAGGAGCAAAATCAAGCACAGTTGGGGCGTTTTGAGAAAATTGTGAAGGATTTTCCAAACCGGGTAAAATTTGAAAAAAAAGACAGGGCCGGTAGTGTCGAAAAAGTCAAAAATGGGGATTTTCCCAAACCTTGCTAAAAGGGGCCAGGGGGGCGGACTGAGTCAGAAAGGAGCAAAATCAAGCACAGTTGGGGCGTTTTGGGAAAATTGTGAAGGATTTTCCAAACCGGGCAAAATTTGAAAAAAACGACAGTGCCGGTAGTGTCGAAAAAGTCAAAAATGGGGATTTTCCCAAACTTTGCTTAAAGAGGCCAGAGGGGGGGGCTGTGTGAAAAAGGAGCAAAATCAAGCACAGTTGGGGCGTTTTGTGAAAATTGTGAAGGATTTTCCAAAGAGGGCAAAAATTGAAAAAAACGACAGGGGCGGTAGTGTCGAAAAAGTCAAAAATGGGGATTTTCACAAACCTTGCTAAAAGGTGCCAGGGGGTGGACTGAGTCAGAAAGGAGCAAAATCAAGCACAGTTGGGGCGTTTTGAGAAAATTGTGAAGGATTTTCCAAAGTGGGCAAAATTTGAAAAAAACGACAGGTCCGGTAGTGTCGAAAAAGTCAAAAATGGGGATTTTCCAAAACCTTGCTAAAAGGGGCCAGGGGGGCGGACTAAGTAAGAAAGGAGCAAAATCAAGCACAGTTGGGGCGTTTTGTGAAAATTGTGAAGGATTTTCCAAAGTGGGCAAAAATTGAAAAAAAAGACAGGGCCGGTAGTGTCGAAAAAGTCAAAAATGGGGATTTTCCCAAACCTTGCTAAAAGGGGCCATGGGGGCGGACTGAGTCAGAAATGAGCAAAATAAAGCACAGTTGGGGCGTTTTGAGAAAATTGTGAAGGATTTTCCAAACCGGGTAAAATTTGAAAAAAAAGACAGGGCCGGTAGTGTCGAAAAAGTCAAAAATGGGGATTTTCCCAAACTTTGCTTAAAGAGGCCAGAGGGGGGGGCTGGGTGAAAAAGGAGCAAAATCAAGCACAGTTGGGGCGTTTTGTGAAAATTGTGAAGGATTTTCCAAAGTGGGCAAAAATTGAAAAAAACGACAGGGCCGGTAGTGTCGAAAAAGTCAAAAATGGGGATTTTCACAAACCTTGCTAAAAGGTGCCAGGGGGTGGACTGAGTCAGAAAGGAGCAAAATCAAGCACAGTTGGGGCGTTTTGAGAAAATTGTGAAGGATTTTCCAAAGTGGGCAAAATTTGAAAAAAACGACAGGTCCGGTAGTGTCGAAAAACTCAAAAATTGGGATTTTCCCAAATTTTTGCTAAAAGGGGCCAGGGGGCGGGCTGATTGAAAAACGAGCAAAATCAAGCACAGTTGGGGCGTTTTGTGAAAATTGTGAAGGATTTTCCAAAGTTGGCAAAAATTTTAAAAAACGACGGGGCCGGTAGTGTCGAAAAAGTCAAAAATGGGGATTTTCCCAAACCTTGCTAAAAGGGGCCAGGGGGGCGGGCTGAGTGAGAAAGGAGCAAAATCAAGCACAGTTGGGGCGTTGTGTGAAAATTGTGAAGGATTTTCCAAACCGGGCAAAATTTGAAAAAAAAGACAGGGCCGGTAGTGTCGAAAAAGTAAAAAATGGGGATTTTCACAAAATTTGCTTAAAGAGGCCAGAGGGGGGGGCTGAGTGAAAAACGAGCAAAATCAAGCACAGTTGGGGCGTTTTGTGAAAATTGTGAAGGATTTTCCATAGTGGGCAAAAATTGAAAAAAACGACAGGGCTGGTAGTGTCAAAAAAGTCAAAAATGGGGATTTTCCCAAACCTTGCTAAAAGGGGCCAGGGGGGCGGGCTGAGTCAGAAAGGAGCAAAATCAAGCACAGTTTGGGCGTTTTGGGAAAATTTGTGAAGGATTTTCCAAACCGGGCAAAATTTGAAAAAAACGACAGGGCCGGTAGTGTCGAAAAAGTCAAAAATGGGGATTTTCCCAAATTTTTTCTAAAAGGGGCCAGGGGGCGGGCTGATTGAAAAACGAGCAAAATCAAGCACAGTTGGGGCGTTTTGTGAAATTTGTGAAGGATTTTCCAAACCGGGCAAAATTTGAAAAAAAGACAGGGCCGGTAGTGTCGAAAAAGTCAAAAATGCGGATTTTCCCAAACTTTGCTTAAAGAGGCCAGAGGGGGGGGCTGGGTGAAAAAGGAGCAAAATCAAGCACAGTTGGGGCGTTTTGTGAAAATTGTGAAGGATTTTCCAAAGTGGGCAAAAATTGAAAAAAACGACAGGGCCGGTAGTGTCGAAAAAGTCAAAAATGGGAATTTTCCCAAACCTTGCTAAAAGGGGCCAGGGGGGCGGACTGAGTCAAAAATGAGCAAAATCAAGCACAGTTGGGGCGTTTCGTGAAAATTGTGAAGGATTTTCCAAACCGGGTAAAATTTCAAAAAAAAGACAGGGCCGGTAGTGTCGAAAAAGTCAAAAATGGGGATTTTCCCAAACTTTGCTTAAAGAGGCCAGAGGGCTGGGTGAAAAAGGAGCAAAATCAAGCACAGTTGGGGCGTTTTGTGAAAATTGTGAAGGATTTTCCAAAGTGGGCAAAAATTGAAAAAAAAGACAGGGCCGGTAGTGTCGAAAAAGTCAAAAATGGGGATTTTCACAAACCTTGCTAAAAGGTGCCAGGGGGTGGACTGAGTCAGAAAGGAGCAAAATCAAGCACAGTTGGGGCGTTTTGGGAAAATTTGTGAAGGATTTTCCAAACCGGGCAAAATTTGAAAAAAACGACAGGGCCGGTAGTGTCGAAAAAGTCAAAAATGGGGATTTTCCCAAATTTTTTCTAAAAGGGGCCAGGGGGCGGGCTGATTGAAAAACGAGCAAAATCAAGCACAGTTGGGGCGTTTTGTGAAATTTGTGAAGGATTTTCCAAACCGGGCAAAATTTGAAAAAAAGACAGGGCCGGTAGTGTCGAAAAAGTCAAAAATGCGGATTTTCCCAAACCTTGCTAAAAGGGGCCAGGGGGGCGGACTGAGTCAGAAAGGAGCAAAATCAAGCACAGTTGGGGCGTTTTGGGAAAATTGTGAAGGATTTTCCAAACCGGGCAAAATTTGAAAAAAACGACAGGGCCGGTAGTGTCAAAAAAGTCAAAAATGGGGATTTTCCCAAACCTTGCTAAAAGGGGCCAGGGGGGCGGACTGAGTCAGAAAGGAGCAAAATCAAGCACAGTTGGGGCGTTTTGTGAAAATTGTGAAGGATTTTCCAAAGTGGGCAAAAATGGAAAAAAAGACAGGACCGGTAGTGTCGAAAAAGTCAAAAATGGGGATTTTCCCAAACCTTGCTAAAAGGGGCCAGGGGGGCGGACTGAGTCAGAAATGAGCAAAATCAAGCACAGTTGGGGCGTTTTGAGAAAATTGTGAAGGATTTTCCAAACCGGGCAAAATTTGAAAAAAACGACAGGGCCGGTAGTGTCGAAAAAGTCAAAAATGGGGATTTTCCAAAACCTTGCTAAAAGGGGCCAGGGGGGCGGACTAAGTAAGAAAGGAGCAAAATCAAGCACAGTTGGGGCGTTTTGGGAAAATTGTGAAGGATTTTCCAAACCGGGCAAAATTTGAAAAAAACGACAGGGCCGGTAGTGTCGAAAAAGTCAAAAATGGGGATTTTCCCAAACCTTGCTAAAAGGGGCCAGGGGGGCGGACTTAGTCAGAAAGGAGCAAAATCAAGCACAGTTGGGGCGTTTTGTGAAAATTGTGAAGGATTTTCCAAAGTGGGCAAAAATTGAAAAAAAAGACAGGGCCGGTAGTGTCAAAAAGTCAAAAATGGGGATTTTCCCAAACCTTGCTAAAAGGGGCCAGGGGGGCGGACTGAGTCAGAAATGAGCAAAATCAAGCACAGTTGGGGCGTTTTGAGAAAATTGTGAAGGATTTTCCAAACCGGGCAAAATTTGAAAAAAACGACAGGGCCGGTAGTGTCGAAAAAGTCAAAAATGGGGATTTTCCAAAACCTTGCTAAAAGGGGCCAGGGGGGCGGACTAAGTAAGAAAGGAGCAAAATCAAGCACAGTTGGGGCGTTTTGGGAAAATTGTGAAGGATTTTCCAAACCGGGCAAAATTTGAAAAAAACGACAGGGCCGGTAGTGTCGAAAAAGTCAAAAATGGGGATTTTCCCAAACCTTGCTAAAAGGTGCCAGGGGGCGGACTGAGTCAGAAAGGAGCAAAATCAAGCACAGTTGGGGCGTTTTGGGAAAATTGTGAAGGATTTTCCAACGTGGGCAAAAATTGAAAAAAACGTCAGGGCCGGTAGTGTTGAAAAAGTCAAAAATGGGGATTTTCCCAAACCTTGCTAAAAGGGGCCAGGGGGGCGGGCTGAGTCAGAAAGGAGCAAAATCAAGCACAGTTGGGGCGTTGTGTGAAAATTGTGAAGGATTTTCCAAAGTGGGCAAAAATTGAAAAAAACGACAGGGCCGGTAGTGTCGAAAAAGTCAAAAATGCGGATTTTCACAAAATTTGCTTAAAGAGGCCAGAGGGGGGGTCTGAGTGAAAAACGAGCAAAATCAAGCACAGTTGGGGCATTTTGTGAAAATTGTGAAGGATTTTCCATAGTGGGCAAAAATTGAAAAAAACGACAGGGCCGGTAGTGTCGAAAAAGTCAAAAATGGGGATTTTCCCAAACCTTGCTAAAAGGTGCCAGGGGGGCGGACTGAGTAAGAAATTAGCAAAATCAAGCACAGTTGGGGCGTTTTGTGAAAATTGTGAAGGATTTTCCAAAGTGGGCAAAAATTGAAAAAAAAGACCACAGGGACGGTAGTGTCGAAAAAGTCAAAAATGCGGATTTTCCCGAACCTTGCTAAAAGGGGCCAGGGGGTCGGACTGAGTCAGAAAGGAGCAAAATCAAGCACAGTTGGGGCGTTTTGAGAAAATTGTGAAGGATTTTCCAAAGTGGGCAAAATTTGAAAAAAACGACAGGGCCGGTAGTGTCGAAAAAGTCAAAAATGCGGATTTTCCCAAACTTTGCTTAAAGAGGCCAGAGGGGGGGGGGCTGGGTGAAAAAGGAGCAAAATCAAGCACAGTTGGGGCGTTTTGTGAAAATTGTGAAGGATTTTCCAAAGAGGGCAAAAATTGAAAAAAACGACAGGGGCGGTAGTGTCGAAAAAGTCAAAAATGGGGATTTTCACAAACCTTGCTAAAAGGTGCCAGGGGGTGGACTGAGTCAGAAAGGAGCAAAATCAAGCACAGTTGGGGCGTTTTGAGAAAATTGTGAAGGATTTTCCAAAGTGGGCAAAATTTGAAAAAAACGACAGGTCCGGTAGTGTCGAAAAAGTCAAAAATGGGGATTTTCCAAAACCTTGCTAAAAGGGGCCAGGGGGGCGGACTAAGTAAGAAAGGAGCAAAATCAAGCACAGTTGGGGCGTTTTGTGAAAATTGTGAAGGATTTTCCAAAGTGGGCAAAAATTGAAAAAAAAGACAGGGCCGGTAGTGTCGAAAAAGTCAAAAATTGGGATTTTCCCAAACCTTGCTAAAAGGGGCCAGGGGGGCGGACTGAGTCAGAAATGAGCAAAATCAAGCACAGTTGGGGCGTTTTGAGAAAATTGTGAAGGATTTTCCAAACCGGGCAAAATTTGAAAAAAACGACAGGGCCGGTATTGTCGAAAAAGTCAAAAATGGGGATTTTCCAAAACCTTGCTAAAAGGGGCCAGGGGGGCGGACTGAGTCAGAAAGGAGCAAAATCAAGCACAGTTGGGGCGTTTTGGGAAAATTGTGAAGGATTTTCCAAACCGGGCAAAATTTGAAAAAAACGACAGTGCCGGTAGTGTCGAAAAAGTCAAAAATGGGGATTTTCCCAAACCTTGCTTAAAGAGGCCAGAGGGGCGGACTGAGTCAGAAATGAGCAAAATCAAGCACAGTTGGGGCGTTTTGAGAAAATTGTGAAGGATTTTCCAAACCGGGCAAAATTTGAAAAAAACGACAGGGCCGGTAGTGTCGAAAAAGTCAAAAATGGGGATTTTCCCAAACCTTGCTTAAAGGGGCCAGGGGGGCGGACTAAGTAAGAAAGGAGCAAAATCAAGCACAGTTGGGGCGTTTTGTGAAAATTGTGAAGGATTTTCCAAAGTGGGCAAAAATTGAAAAAAAAGACAGGGCCGGTAGTGTCGAAAAAGTCAAAAATGCGGATTTTCCCAAACCTTGCTAAAAGGGGCCAGGGGGGCGGACTGAGTCAGAAAGGAGCAAAATCAAGCACAGTTGGGGCGTTTTGAGAAAATTGTGAAGGATTTTCCAAACCGGGTAAAATTTGAAAAAAAAGACAGGGCCGGTAGTGTCGAAAAAGTCAAAAATGGGGATTTTCCCAAATTTTTTCTAAAAGGGGCCAGGGGGCGGGCTGATTGAAAAACGAGCAAAATCAAGCACAGTTGGGGCGTTTTGTGAAATTTGTGAAGGATTTTCCAAACCGGGCAAAATTTGAAAAAAAGACAGGGCCGGTAGTGTCGAAAAAGTCAAAAATGCGGATTTTCCCAAACTTTGCTTAAAGAGGCCAGAGGGGGGGGCTGGGTGAAAAAGGAGCAAAATCAAGCACAGTTGGGGCGTTTTGGGAAAATTGTGAAGGATTTTCCAAACCGGGCAAAATTTGAAAAAAACGACAGGGCCGGTAGTGTCAAAAAGTCAAAAATGGGGATTTTCCCAAACCTTGCTAAAAGGGGCCAGGGGGGCGGACTTAGTCAGAAAGGAGCAAAATCAAGCACAGTTGGGGCGTTTTGTGAAAATTGTGAAGGATTTTCCAAAGTGGGCAAAAATTGAAAAAAAAGACAGGGCCGGTAGTGTCGAAAAAGTCAAAAATGGGGATTTTCCCAAACCTTGCTAAAAGGGGCCAGGGGGGCGGACTGAGTCAGAAATGAGCAAAATCAAGCACAGTTGGGGCGTTTTGAGAAAATTGTGAAGGATTTTCCAAACCGGGCAAAATTTGAAAAAAACGACAGGGCCGGTAGTGTCGAAAAAGTCAAAAATGGGGATTTTCCAAAACCTTGCTAAAAGGGGCCAGGGGGGCGGACTAAGTAAGAAAGGAGCAAAATCAAGCACAGTTGGGGCGTTTTGTGAAAATTGTGAAGGATTTTCCAAACCGGGTAAAATTTCAAAAAAAAGACAGGGCCGGTAGTGTCGAAAAAGTCAAAAATGGGGATTTTCCCAAACTTTGCTTAAAGAGGCCAGAGGGGGGGGGGCTGGGTGAAAAAGGAGCAAAATCAAGCACAGTTGGGGCGTTTTGTGAAAATTGTGAAGGATTTTCCAAAGTGGGCAAAAATTGAAAAAAAAGACAGGGCCGGTAGTGTCGAAAAAGTCAAAAATGGGGATTTTCACAAACCTTGCTAAAAGGTGCCAGGGGGTGGACTGAGTCAGAAAGGAGCAAAATCAAGCACAGTTGGGGCGTTTTGGGAAAATTTGTGAAGGATTTTCCAAACCGGGCAAAATTTGAAAAAAACGACAGGGCCGGTAGTGTCGAAAAAGTCAAAAATGGGGATTTTCCCAATTTTTTTCTAAAAGGGGCCAGGGGGCGGGCTGATTGAAAAACGAGCAAAATCAAGCACAGTTGGGGCGTTTTGTGAAATTTGTGAAGGATTTTCCAAACCGGGCAAAATTTGAAAAAAAGACAGGGCCGGTAGTGTCGAAAAAGTCAAAAATGCGGATTTTCCCAAACCTTGCTAAAAGGGGCCAGGGGGGCGGACTTAGTCAGAAAGGAGCAAAATCAAGCACAGTTGGGGCGTTTTGTGAAAATTGTGAAGGATTTTCCAAAGTGGGCAAAAATTGAAAAAAAAGACAGGGCCGGTAGTGACGAAAAAGTCAAAAATGGGGATTTTCCCAAACCTTGCTAAAAGGGGCCAGGGGGGCGGACTGAGTCAGAAATGAGCAAAATCAAGCACAGTTGGGGCGTTTTGAGAAAATTGTGAAGGATTTTCCAAACCGGGCAAAATTTGAAAAAAACGACAGGGCCGGTAGTGTCGAAAAAGTAAAAAATGGGGATTTTCCAAAACCTTGCTAAAAGGGGCCAGGGGGGCGGGCTGAGTGAGAAAGGAGCAAAATCAAGCACAGTTGGGGCGTTGTGTGAAAATTGTGAAGGATTTTCCAAACCGGGCAAAATTTGAAAAAAAGACAGGGCCGGTAGTGTCGAAAAAGTAAAAAATGGGGATTTTCACAAAATTTGCTTAAAGAGGCCAGAGGGGGGGGCTGAGTGAAAAATGAGCAAAATCAAGCACAGTTGGGGCGTTTTGTGAAAATTGTGAAGGATTTTCCATAGTGGGCAAAAATTGAAAAAAACGACAGGGCTGGTAGTGTCAAAAAAGTCAAAAATGGGGATTTTCCCAAACCTTGCTAAAAGGGGCCAGGGGGGCGGGCTGAGTCAGAAAGGAGCAAAATCAAGCACAGTTTGGGCGTTTTGGGAAAATTTGTGAAGGATTTTCCAAACCGGGCAAAATTTGAAAAAAACGACAGGGCCGGTAGTGTCGAAAAAGTCAAAAATGGGGATTTTCCCAAATTTTTTCTAAAAGGGGCCAGGGGGCGGGCTGATTGAAAAACGAGCAAAATCAAGCACAGTTGGGGCGTTTTGTGAAATTTGTGAAGGATTTTCCAAACCGGGCAAAATTTGAAAAAAAGACAGGGCCGGTAGTGTCGAAAAAGTCAAAAATGCGGATTTTCCCAAACCTTGCTAAAAGGGGCCAGGGGGGCGGACTGAGTCAGAAAGGAGCAAAATCAAGCACAGTTGGGGCGTTTTGGGAAAATTGTGAAGGATTTTCCAAACCGGGCAAAATTTGAAAAAAACGACAGGGCCGGTAGTGTCAAAAAAGTCAAAAATGGGGATTTTCCCAAACCTTGCTAAAAGGGGCCAGGGGGGCGGACTGAGTCAGAAAGGAGCAAAATCAAGCACAGTTGGGGCGTTTTGTGAAAATTGTGAAGGATTTTCCAAAGAGGGCAAAAATGGAAAAAAAGACAGGACCGGTAGTGTCGAAAAAGTCAAAAATGGGGATTTTCCCAAACCTTGCTAAAAGGGGCCAGGGGGGCGGACTGAGTCAGAAATGAGCAAAATCAAGCACAGTTGGGGCGTTTTGAGAAAATTGTGAAGGATTTTCCAAACCGGGCAAAATTTGAAAAAAACGACAGGGCCGGTAGTGTCGAAAAAGTCAAAAATGGGGATTTTCCAAAACCTTGCTAAAAGGGGCCAGGGGGGCGGACTAAGTAAGAAAGGAGCAAAATCAAGCACAGTTGGGGCGTTTTGTGAAAATTGTGAAGGATTTTCCAAACCGGGCATAAATTGAAAAAAAAGACAGGGCCGGTAGTGTCGAAAAAGTCAAAAATGCGGATTTTCCCAAACCTTGCTAAAAGGGGCCAGGGTTGGGGACTGAGTCAGAAAGGAGCAAAATCAAGCACAGTTGGGGCGTTTTGGGAAAATTGTGAAGGATTTTCCAAACCGGGTAAAATTTGAAAAAAAAGACAGGGCCGGTAGTGTCGAAAAAGTCAAAAATGGGGATTTTCCCAAACCTTGCTAAAAGGGGCCAGGGGGGCGGACTGAGTCAGAAATGAGCAAAATCAAGCACAGTTGGGGCGTTTTGAGAAAATTGTGAAGGATTTTCCAAACCGGGCAAAATTTGAAAAAAACGACAGGGCCGGTAGTGTCGAAAAAGTCAAAAATGGGGATTTTCCAAAACCTTGCTAAAAGGGGCCAGGGGGGCGGACTAAGTAAGAAAGGAGCTAAATCAAGCACAGTTGGGGCGTTTTGGGAAAATTGTGAAGGATTTTCCAAACCTGGCAAAATTTGAAAAAAACAACAGGGCCGGTAGTGTCGAAAAAGTCAAAAATGCGGATTTTCCCAAATCTTTGCTAAAAGGGTCCAGGGGGCGGGCTTATTGAAAAACGAGCAAAATCAAGCACAGTTGGGGCGTTTTGTGAAAATTGTGAAGGATTTTCCAAACCGGTTAAAATTTCAAAAAAAAGACAGGGCCGGTAGTGTCGAAAAAGTCAAAAATGGGGATTTTCCAAAACCTTGCTAAAAGGGGCCAGGGGGGCGGACTAAGTAAGAAAGGAGCAAAATCAAGCACAGTTGGGGCGTTTTGGGAAAATTGTGAAGGATTTTCCAAACCGGGCAAAATTTGAAAAAAACGACAGGGCCGGTAGTGTCGAAAAAGTCAAAAATGGGGATTTTCCCAAACCTTGCTAAAAGGGGCCAGGGGGGCGGACTTAGTCAGAAAGGAGCAAAATCAAGCACAGTTGGGGCGTTTTGTGAAAATTGTGAAGGATTTTCCAAAGTGGGCAAAAATTGAAAAAAAAGACAGGGCCGGTAGTGTCGAAAAAGTCAAAAATGGGGATTTTCCCAAACCTTGCTAAAAGGGGCCAGGGGGGCGGACTGAGTCAGAAATGAGCAAAATCAAGCACAGTTGGGGCGTTTTGAGAAAATTGTGAAGGATTTTCCAAACCGGGCAAAATTTGAAAAAAACGACAGGGCCGGTAGTGTCGAAAAAGTCAAAAATGGGGATTTTCAAAAACCTTGCTAAAAGGGGCCAGGGGGGCGGACTAAGTAAGAAAGGAGCAAAATCAAGCACAGTTGGGGCGTTTTGGGAAAATTGTGAAGGATTTTCCAAACCGGGCAAAATTTGAAAAAAACGACAGGGCCGGTAGTGTCGAAAAAGTCAAAAATGGGGATTTTCCCAAACCTTGCTAAAAGGTGCCAGGGGGCGGACTGAGTCAGAAAGGAGCAAAATCAAGCACAGTTGGGGCGTTTTGGTCAAAATTGTGAAGGATTTTCCAACGTGGGCAAAAATTGAAAAAAACGACAGGGCCGGTAGTGTTGAAAAAGTCAAAAATGGGGATTTTCCCAAACCTTGCTAAAAGGGGCCAGGGGGGCGGGCTGAGTCAGAAAGGAGCAAAATCAAGCACAGTTGGGGCGTTGTGTGAAAATTGTGAAGGATTTTCCAAAGTGGGCAAAAATTGAAAAAAACGACAGGGCCGGTAGTGTCGAAAAAGTCAAAAATGCGGATTTTCACAAAATTTGCTTAAAGAGGCCAGAGGGGGGGTCTGAGTGAAAAACGAGCAAAATCAAGCACAGTTGGGGCATTTTGTGAAAATTGTGAAGGATTTTCCATAGTGGGCAAAAATTGAAAAAAACGACAGGGCCGGTAGTGTCGAAAAAGTCAAAAATGGGGATTTTCCCAAACCTTGCTAAAAGGTGCCAGGGGGGCGGACTGAGTCAGAAATGAGCAAAATCAAGCACAGTTGGGGCGTTTTGTGAAAATTGTGAAGGATTTTCCAAAGTGGGCAAAAATTGAAAAAAAAGACAGGGCCGGTAGTGTCGAAAAAGTCAAAAATGCGGATTTTCCCAAACCTTGCTAAAAGGGGCCAGGGGGTCGGACTGAGTCAGAAAGGAGCAAAATCAAGCACAGTTGGGGCGTTTTGAGAAAATTGTGAAGGATTTTCCAAACCGGGTAAAATTTGAAAAAAAAGACAGGGCCGGTAGTGTCGAAAAAGTCAAAAAATGGGGATTTTCCCAAACCTTGCTAAAAGGGGCCAGGGGGGCGGACTGAGTCAGAAAGGAGCAAAATCAAGCACAGTTGGGGCGTTGTGTGAAAATTGTGAAGGATTTTCCAAAGCGGGCAAAAATTGAAAAAAACGACAGGGCCGGTAGTGTCGAAAAAGTCAAAAATGCGGATTTTCCCAAACCTTGCTAAAAGGGGCCAGGGGGGCGGACTGAGTCAGAAATGAGCAAAATCAAGCACAGTTGGGGCGTTTTGAGAAAATTGTGAAGGATTTTCCAAACCGGGCAAAATTTGAAAAAAAACGACAGGTCCGGTAGTGTCGAAAAAGTCAAAAATGGGGATTTTCCAAAACCTTGCTAAAAGGGGCCAGGGGGGCGGACTAAGTAAGAAAGGAGCAAAATCAAGCACAGTTGGGGCGTTTTGTGAAAATTGTGAAGGATTTTCCAAAGTGGGCAAGAATTGAAAAAAACGACAGGGCCGGTAGTGTCGAAAAAGTCAAAAATGGGGATTTTCACAAACCTTGCTAAAAGGTGCCAGGGGGTGGACTGAGTCAGAAAGGAGCAAAATCAAGCACAGTTGGGGCGTTTTGAGAAAATTGTGAAGGATTTTCCAAAGTGGGCAAAATTTGAAAAAAACGACAGGTCCGGTAGTGTCGAAAAAGTCAAAAATGGGGATTTTCCCAAACTTTGCTTAAAGAGGCCAGAGGGGGGGGCTGGGTGAAAAAGGAGCAAAATCAAGCACAGTTGGGGCGTTTTGTGAAAATTGTGAAGGATTTTCCAAACCGGGCAAAATTTGAAAAAAACGACAGGTCCGGTAGTGTCGAAAAAGTCAAAAATGGGGATTTTCCAAAACCTTGCTAAAAGGGGCCAGGGGGGCGGACTAAGTAAGAAAGGAGCAAAATCAAGCACAGTTGGGGCGTTTTGTGAAAATTGTGAAGGATTTTCCAAAGTGGGCAAGAATTGAAAAAAACGACAGGGCCGGTAGTGTCGAAAAAGTCAAAAATGGGGATTTTCACAAACCTTGCTAAAAGGTGCCAGGGGGTGGACTGAGTCAGAAAGGAGCAAAATCAAGCACAGTTGGGGCGTTTTGAGAAAATTGTGAAGGATTTTCCAAAGTGGGCAAAATTTGAAAAAAACGACAGGTCCGGTAGTGTCGAAAAAGTCAAAAATGGGGATTTTCCCAAACTTTGCTTAAAGAGGCCAGAGGGGGGGGCTGGGTGAAAAAGGAGCAAAATCAAGCACAGTTGGGGCGTTTTGTGAAAATTGTGAAGGATTTTCCAAACCGGGCAAAATTTGAAAAAAAAGACAGGGCCGGTAGTGTCGAAAAAGTCAAAAATGGGGATTTTCCCAAACCTTGCTAAAAGGTGCCAGGGGGGCGGACTGAGTCAGAAATGAGCAAAATCAAGCACAGTTGGGGCGTTTTGAGAAAATTGTGAAGGATTTTCCAAACCGGGCAAAATTTGAAAAAAACGACAGGGCCGGTAGTGTCGAAAAAGTCAAAAATGCGGATTTTCCCAAATCTTTGCTAAAAGGGGCCAGGGGGCGGGCTTATTGAAAAACGAGCAAAATCAAGCACAGTTGGGGCGTTTTGTGAAAATTGTGAAGGATTTTCCAAACCGGGTAAAATTTGAAAAAAAAGACAGGGCCGGTAGTGTCGAAAAAGTCAAAAAAGGGGATTTTCCCAAACCTTGCTAAAAGGGGCCAGGGGCGCGGACTGAGTCAGAAAGGAGCAAAATCAAGCACAGTTGGGACGTTTTGTGAAAATTGTGAAGGATTTTCCAAACCGGGCAAAATTTGAAAAAAAGACAGGGCCGGTAGTGTCGAAAAAGTCAAAAATGGGGATTTTCCCAAACCTTGCTAAAAGGTGCCAGGGGGGCGGACTGAGTCAGAAATGAGCAAAATCAAGCACAGTTGGGGCGTTTTGAGAAAATTGTGAAGGATTTTCCAAACCGGGCAAAATTTGAAAAAAACGACAGGGCCGGTAGTGTCGAAAAAGTCAAAAATGCGGATTTTCCCAAATCTTTGCTATAAGGGGCCAGGGGGCGGGCTTATTGAAAAACGAGCAAAATCAAGCACAGTTGGGGCGTTTTGTGAAAATTGTGAAGGATTTTCCAAAGTGGGCAAAAATTGAAAAAAAAGACAGGGCCGGTAGTGTCGAAAAAGTCAAAAATGGGGATTTTCCCAAACCTTGCTAAAAGGGGCCAGGGGGGCGGACTGAGTCAGAAATGAGCAAAATCAAGCACAGTTGGGGCGTTTTGAGAAAATTGTGAAGGATTTTCCAAACCGGGCAAAATTTGAAAAAAACGACAGGGCCGGTAGTGTCGAAAAAGTCAAAAATGGGGATTTTCCAAAACCTTGCTAAAAGGGGCCAGGGGGGCGGACTAAGTAAGAAAGGAGCAAAATCAAGCACAGTTGGGGCGTTTTGTGAAAATTGTGAAGGATTTTCCAAAGTGGGCAAAAATTGAAAAAAAAGACAGGGCCGGTAGTGTCGAAAAAGTCAAAAATGCGGATTTTCCCAAACCTTGCTAAAAGGGGCCAGGGGGGCGGACTGAGTCAGAAAGGAGCAAAATCAAGCACAGTTGGGGCGTTTTGAGAAAATTGTGAAGGATTTTCCAAACCGGGTAAAATTTGAAAAAAAAGACAGGGCCGGTAGTGTCGAAAAAGTCAAAAATGGGGATTTTCCCAAACCTTGCTAAAAGGGGCCAGGGGGGCGGACTGAGTCAGAAAGGAGCAAAATCAAGCACAGTTGGGGCGTTTTGGGAAAATTGTGAAGGATTTTCCAAACCGGGCAAAATTTGAAACAAACGACAGTGCCGGTAGTGTCGAAAAAGTCAAAAATGGGGATTTTCCCAAACTTTGCTTAAAGAGGCCAGAGGGGGGGGCTGTGTGAAAAAGGAGCAAAATCAAGCACAGTTGGGGCGTTTTGTGAAAATTGTGAAGGATTTTCCAAAGAGGGCAAAAATTGAAAAAAACGACAGGGGCGGTAGTGTCGAAAAAGTCAAAAATGGGGATTTTCACAAACCTTGCTAAAAGGTGCCAGGGGGTGGACTGAGTCAGAAAGGAGCAAAATCAAGCACAGTTGGGGCGTTTTGAGAAAATTGTGAAGGATTTTCCAAAGTGGGCAAAATTTGAAAAAAACGACAGGTCCGGTAGTGTCGAAAAAGTCAAAAATGGGGATTTTCCAAAACCTTGCTAAAAGGGGCCAGGGGGGCGGACTAAGTAAGAAAGGAGCAAAATCAAGCACAGTTGGGGCGTTTTGTGAAAATTGTGAAGGATTTTCCAAAGTGGGCAAAAATTGAAAAAAAAGACAGGGCCGGTAGTGTCGAAAAAGTCAAAAATGGGGATTTTCCCAAACCTTGCTAAAAGGGGCCATGGGGGCGGACTGAGTCAGAAATGAGCAAAATCAAGCACAGTTGGGGCGTTTTGAGAAAATTGTGAAGGATTTTCCAAACCGGGTAAAATTTGAAAAAAAAGACAGGGCCGGTAGTGTCGAAAAAGTCAAAAATGGGGATTTTCCCAAACCTTGCTAAAAGGGGCCAGGGGGGCGGACTGAGTCAGAAAGGAGCAAAATCAAGCACAGTTGGGGCGTTTTGGGAAAATTGTGAAGGATTTTCCAAACCGGGCAAAATTTGAAAAAAACGACAGGGCCGGTAGTGTCGAAAAAGTCAAAAATGGGGATTTTCCCAAACTTTGCTTAAAGAGGCCAGAGGGGGGGGCTGTGTGAAAAAGGAGCAAAATCAAGCACAGTTGGGGCGTTTTGTGAAAATTGTGAAGGATTTTCCAAAGAGGGCAAAAATTGAAAAAAACGACAGGGGCGGTAGTGTCGAAAAAGTCAAAAATGGGGATTTTCACAAACCTTGCTAAAAGGTGCCAGGGGGTGGACTGAGTCAGAAAGGAGCAAAATCAAGCACAGTTGGGGCGTTTTGAGAAAATTGTGAAGGATTTTCCAAAGTGGGCAAAATTTGAAAAAAACGACAGGTCCGGTAGTGTCGAAAAAGTCAAAAATTGGGATTTTCCCAAATTTTTGCTAAAAGGGGCCAGGGGGCGGGCTGATTGAAAAACGAGCAAAATCAAGCACAGTTGGGGCGTTTTGTGAAAATTGTGAAGGATTTTCCAAAGTGGGCAAAAATTGAAAAAAAAGACAGGGCCGGTAGTGTCGAAAAAGTCAAAAATGGGGATTTTCCCAAACCTTGCTAAAAGGGGCAAGGGGGCGGGCTTATTGAAAAACGAGCAAAATCAAGCACAGTTGGGGCGTTTTGTGAAAATTGTGAAGGATTTTCCAAACCGGGCAAAATTTGAAAAAAACGACAGGGCCGGTAGTGTCAAAAAAGTCAAAAATGGGGATTTTCCCAAACCTTGCTAAAAGGGGCCAGGGGGGCGGACTGAGTCAGAAAGGAGCAAAATCAAGCACAGTTGGGGCGTTTTGTGAAAATTGTGAAGGATTTTCCAAAGTGGGCAAAAATGGAAAAAAAGACAGGACCGGTAGTGTCGAAAAAGTCAAAAATGGGGATTTTCCCAAACCTTGCTAAAAGGGGCCAGGGGGGCGGACTGAGTCAGAAATGAGCAAAATCAAGCACAGTTGGGGCGTTTTGAGAAAATTGTGAAGGATTTTCCAAACCGGGCAAAATTTGAAAAAAACGACAGGGCCGGTAGTGTCGAAAAAGTCAAAAATGGGGATTTTCCAAAACCTTGCTAAAAGGGGCCAGGGGGGCGGACTAAGTAAGAAAGGAGCAAAATCAAGCACAGTTGGGGCGTTTTGTGAAAATTGTGAAGGATTTTCCAAACCGGGCATAAATTGAAAAAAAAGACAGGGCCGGTAGTGTCGAAAAAGTCAAAAATGGGGATTTTCCCAAATTTTTTCTAAAAGGGGCCAGGGGGCGGGCTGATTGAAAAACGAGCAAAATCAAGCACAGTTGGGGCGTTTTGTGAAAATTGTGAAGGATTTTCCAAAGTGGGCAAAAATTGAAAAAAAAGACAGGGCCGGTAGTGTCGAAAAAGTCAAAAATGGGGATTTTCCCAAACCTTGCTAAAAGGGGCCAGGGGGGCGGACTGAGTCAGAAATGAGCAAAATCAAGCACAGTTGGGGCGTTTTGAGAAAATTGTGAAGGATTTTCCAAACCGGGTAAAATTTGAAAAAAAAGACAGGGCCGGTAGTGTCGAAAAAGTCAAAAATGGGGATTTTCCCAAACCTTGCTAAAAGGGGCCAGGGGGGCGGACTGAGTCAGAAAGGAGCAAAATCAAGCACAGTTGGGGCGTTTTGGGAAAATTGTGAAGGATTTTCCAAACCGGGCAAAATTTGAAAAAAACGACAGGGCCGGTAGTGTCGAAAAAGTCAAAAATGGGGATTTTCCCAAACTTTGCTTAAAGAGGCCAGAGGGGGGGGCTGTGTGAAAAAGGAGCAAAATCAAGCACAGTTGGGGCGTTTTGTGAAAATTGTGAAGGATTTTCCAAAGAGGGCAAAAATTGAAAAAAACGACAGGGGCGGTAGTGTCGAAAAAGTCAAAAATGGGGATTTTCACAAACCTTGCTAAAAGGTGCCAGGGGGTGGACTGAGTCAGAAAGGAGCAAAATCAAGCACAGTTGGGGCGTTTTGAGAAAATTGTGAAGGATTTTCCAAAGTGGGCAAAATTTGAAAAAAACGACAGGTCCGGTAGTGTCGAAAAAGTCAAAAATTGGGATTTTCCAAATTTTTGCTAAAAGGGGCCAGGGGGCGGGCTGATTGAAAAACGAGCAAAATCAAGCACAGTTGGGGGCGTTTTGTGAAAATTGTGAAGGATTTTCCAAAGTTGGCAAAAATTTTAAAAAACGACAGGTCCGGTAGTGTCGAAAAACTCAAAAATTGGGATTTTCCCAAATTTTTGCTAAAAGGGGCCAGGGGGCGGGCTGATTGAAAAACGAGCAAAATCAAGCACAGTTGGGGCGTTTTGTGAAAATTGTGAAGGATTTTCCAAAGTTGGCAAAAATTTTAAAAAACGACGGGGCCGGTAGTGTCGAAAAAGTCAAAAATGGGGATTTTCCCAAACCTTGCTAAAAGGGGCCAGGGGTGCGGACTGAGTCAGAAAGGAGCAAAATCAAGCACAGTTGGGGCGTTTTGTGAAAATTGTGAAGGATTTTCCAAACCGGGCATAAATTGAAAAAAAAGACAGGGCCGGTAGTGTCGAAAAAGTCAAAAATGGGGATTTTCCCAAACCTTGCTAAAAGGGGCCAGGGGGGCGGACTGAGTCAGAAAGGAGCAAAATCAAGCACAGTTGGGGCGTTTTGGGAAAATTGTGAAGGATTTTCCAAACCGGGCAAAATTTGAAAAAAACGACAGGGCCGGTAGTGTCGAAAAAGTCAAAAATGGGGATTTTCCCAAACCTTGCTAAAAGGGGCAAGGGGGCGGGCTTATTGAAAAACGAGCAAAATCAAGCACAGTTGGGGCGTTTTGTGAAAATTGTGAAGGATTTTCCAAACCGGGCAAAATTTGAAAAAAACGACAGGGCCGGTAGTGTCAAAAAAGTCAAAAATGGGGATTTTCCCAAACCTTGCTAAAAGGGGCCAGGGGGGCGGACTGAGTCAGAAAGGAGCAAAATCAAGCACAGTTGGGGCGTTTTGTGAAAATTGTGAAGGATTTTCCAAAGTGGGCAAAAATGGAAAAAAAGACAGGACCGGTAGTGTCGAAAAAGTCAAAAATGGGGATTTTCCCAAACCTTGCTAAAAGGGGCCAGGGGGGCGGACTGAGTCAGAAATGAGCAAAATCAAGCACAGTTGGGGCGTTTTGAGAAAATTGTGAAGGATTTTCCAAACCGGGCAAAATTTGAAAAAAACGACAGGGCCGGTAGTGTCGAAAAAGTCAAAAATGGGGATTTTCCAAAACCTTGCTAAAAGGGGCCAGGGGGGCGGACTAAGTAAGAAAGGAGCAAAATCAAGCACAGTTGGGGCGTTTTGTGAAAATTGTGAAGGATTTTCCAAACCGGGCATAAATTGAAAAAAAAGACAGGGCCGGTAGTGTCGAAAAAGTCAAAAATGGGGATTTTCCCAAATTTTTTCTAAAAGGGGCCAGGGGGCGGGCTGATTGAAAAACGAGCAAAATCAAGCACAGTTGGGGCGTTTTGTGAAAATTGTGAAGGATTTTCCAAAGTGGGCAAAAATTGAAAAAAAAGACAGGGCCGGTAGTGTCGAAAAAGTCAAAAATGGGGATTTTCCCAAACCTTGCTAAAAGGGGCCAGGGGGGCGGACTGAGTCAGAAATGAGCAAAATCAAGCACAGTTGGGGCGTTTTGAGAAAATTGTGAAGGATTTTCCAAACCGGGCAAAATTTGAAAAAAACGACAGGGCCGGTAGTGTCGAAAAAGTCAAAAATGGGGATTTTCCAAAACCTTGCTAAAAGGGGCCAGGGGGGCGGACTAAGTAAGAAAGGAGCAAAATCAAGCACAGTTGGGGCGTTTTGTGAAAATTGTGAAGGATTTTCCAAAGTGGGCAAAAATTGAAAAAAAAGACAGGGCCGGTAGTGTCGAAAAAGTCAAAAATGCGGATTTTCCCAAACCTTGCTAAAAGGGGCCAGGGGGGCGGACTGAGTCAGAAAGGAGCAAAATCAAGCACAGTTGGGGCGTTTTGAGAAAATTGTGAAGGATTTTCCAAACCGGGTAAAATTTGAAAAAAAAGACAGGGCCGGTAGTGTCGAAAAAGTCAAAAATGGGGATTTTCCCAAACCTTGCTAAAAGGGGCCAGGGGGGCGGACTGAGTCAGAAAGGAGCAAAATCAAGCACAGTTGGGGCGTTTTGGGAAAATTGTGAAGGATTTTCCAAACCGGGCAAAATTTGAAACAAACGACAGTGCCGGTAGTGTCGAAAAAGTCAAAAATGGGGATTTTCCCAAACTTTGCTTAAAGAGGCCAGAGGGGGGGGCTGTGTGAAAAAGGAGCAAAATCAAGCACAGTTGGGGCGTTTTGTGAAAATTGTGAAGGATTTTCCAAAGAGGGCAAAAATTGAAAAAAACGACAGGGGCGGTAGTGTCGAAAAAGTCAAAAATGGGGATTTTCACAAACCTTGCTAAAAGGTGCCAGGGGGTGGACTGAGTCAGAAAGGAGCAAAATCAAGCACAGTTGGGGCGTTTTGAGAAAATTGTGAAGGATTTTCCAAAGTGGGCAAAATTTGAAAAAAACGACAGGTCCGGTAGTGTCGAAAAAGTCAAAAATGGGGATTTTCCAAAACCTTGCTAAAAGGGGCCAGGGGGGCGGACTAAGTAAGAAAGGAGCAAAATCAAGCACAGTTGGGGCGTTTTGTGAAAATTGTGAAGGATTTTCCAAAGTGGGCAAAAATTGAAAAAAAAGACAGGGCCGGTAGTGTCGAAAAAGTCAAAAATGGGGATTTTCCCAAACCTTGCTAAAAGGGGCCATGGGGGCGGACTGAGTCAGAAATGAGCAAAATCAAGCACAGTTGGGGCGTTTTGAGAAAATTGTGAAGGATTTTCCAAACCGGGTAAAATTTGAAAAAAAAGACAGGGCCGGTAGTGTCGAAAAAGTCAAAAATGGGGATTTTCCCAAACCTTGCTAAAAGGGGCCAGGGGGGCGGACTGAGTCAGAAAGGAGCAAAATCAAGCACAGTTGGGGCGTTTTGGGAAAATTGTGAAGGATTTTCCAAACCGGGCAAAATTTGAAAAAAACGACAGGGCCGGTAGTGTCGAAAAAGTCAAAAATGGGGATTTTCCCAAACTTTGCTTAAAGAGGCCAGAGGGGGGGGCTGTGTGAAAAAGGAGCAAAATCAAGCACAGTTGGGGCGTTTTGTGAAAATTGTGAAGGATTTTCCAAAGAGGGCAAAAATTGAAAAAAACGACAGGGGCGGTAGTGTCGAAAAAGTCAAAAATGGGGATTTTCACAAACCTTGCTAAAAGGTGCCAGGGGGTGGACTGAGTCAGAAAGGAGCAAAATCAAGCACAGTTGGGGCGTTTTGAGAAAATTGTGAAGGATTTTCCAAAGTGGGCAAAATTTGAAAAAAACGACAGGTCCGGTAGTGTCGAAAAAGTCAAAAATTGGGATTTTCCCAAATTTTTGCTAAAAGGGGCCAGGGGGCGGGCTGATTGAAAAACGAGCAAAATCAAGCACAGTTGGGGCGTTTTGTGAAAATTGTGAAGGATTTTCCAAAGTTGGCAAAAATTTTAAAAAACGACAGGTCCGGTAGTGTCGAAAAACTCAAAAATTGGGATTTTCCCAAATTTTTGCTAAAAGGGGCCAGGGGGCGGGCTGATTGAAAAACGAGCAAAATCAAGCACAGTTGGGGCGTTTTGTGAAAATTGTGAAGGATTTTCCAAAGTTGGCAAAAATTTTAAAAAACGACGGGGCCGGTAGTGTCGAAAAAGTCAAAAATGGGGATTTTCCCAAACCTTGCTAAAAGGGGCCAGGGGTGCGGACTGAGTCAGAAAGGAGCAAAATCAAGCACAGTTGGGGCGTTTTGTGAAAATTGTGAAGGATTTTCCAAACCGGGCATAAATTGAAAAAAAAGACAGGGCCGGTAGTGTCGAAAAAGTCAAAAATGGGGATTTTCCCAAACCTTGCTAAAAGGGGCCAGGGGGGCGGACTGAGTCAGAAAGGAGCAAAATCAAGCACAGTTGGGGCGTTTTGGGAAAATTGTGAAGGATTTTCCAAACCGGGCAAAATTTGAAAAAAACGACAGGGCCGGTAGTGTCGAAAAAGTCAAAAATGGGGATTTTCCCAAACCTTGCTAAAAGGGGCAAGGGGGCGGGCTTATTGAAAAACGAGCAAAATCAAGCACAGTTGGGGCGTTTTGTGAAAATTGTGAAGGATTTTCCAAACCGGGCAAAATTTGAAAAAAACGACAGGGCCGGTAGTGTCAAAAAAGTCAAAAATGGGGATTTTCCCAAACCTTGCTAAAAGGGGCCAGGGGGGCGGACTGAGTCAGAAAGGAGCAAAATCAAGCACAGTTGGGGCGTTTTGTGAAAATTGTGAAGGATTTTCCAAAGTGGGCAAAAATGGAAAAAAAGACAGGACCGGTAGTGTCGAAAAAGTCAAAAATGGGGATTTTCCCAAACCTTGCTAAAAGGGGCCAGGGGGGCGGACTGAGTCAGAAATGAGCAAAATCAAGCACAGTTGGGGCGTTTTGAGAAAATTGTGAAGGATTTTCCAAACCGGGCAAAATTTGAAAAAAACGACAGGGCCGGTAGTGTCGAAAAAGTCAAAAATGGGGATTTTCCAAAACCTTGCTAAAAGGGGCCAGGGGGGCGGACTAAGTAAGAAAGGAGCAAAATCAAGCACAGTTGGGGCGTTTTGTGAAAATTGTGAAGGATTTTCCAAACCGGGCATAAATTGAAAAAAAAGACAGGGCCGGTAGTGTCGAAAAAGTCAAAAATGGGGATTTTCCCAAATTTTTTCTAAAAGGGGCCAGGGGGCGGGCTGATTGAAAAACGAGCAAAATCAAGCACAGTTGGGGCGTTTTGTGAAATTTGTGAAGGATTTTCCAAACCGGGCAAAATTTGAAAAAAAGACAGGGCCGGTAGTGTCGAAAAAGTCAAAAATGCGGATTTTCCCAAACCTTGCTAAAAGGGGCCAGGGTTGCGGACTGAGTCAGAAAGGAGCAAAATCAAGCACAGTTGGGGCGTTTTGGGAAAATTGTGAAGGATTTTCCAAACCGGGTAAAATTTGAAAAAAAAGACAGGGCCGGTAGTGTCGAAAAAGTCAAAAATGGGGATTTTCCCAAACCTTGCTAAAAGGGGCCAGGGGGGCGGACTGAGTCAGAAATGAGCAAAATCAAGCACAGTTGGGGCGTTTTGAGAAAATTGTGAAGGATTTTCCAAACCGGGCAAAATTTGAAAAAAACGACAGGGCCGGTAGTGTCGAAAAAGTCAAAAATTGGGATTTTCCCAAATTTTTGCTAAAAGGGGCCAGGGGGCGGGCTGATTGAAAAACGAGCAAAATCAAGCACAGTTGGGGCGTTTTGTGAAAATTGTGAAGGATTTTCCAAAGTTGGCAAAAATTTTAAAAAACGACAGGTCCGGTAGTGTCGAAAAACTCAAAAATTGGGATTTTCCCAAATTTTTGCTAAAAGGGGCCAGGGGGCGGGCTGATTGAAAAACGAGCAAAATCAAGCACAGTTGGGGCGTTTTGTGAAAATTGTGAAGGATTTTCCAAAGTTGGCAAAAATTTTAAAAAACGACGGGGCCGGTAGTGTCGAAAAAGTCAAAAATGGGGATTTTCCCAAACCTTGCTAAAAGGGGCCAGGGGTGCGGACTGAGTCAGAAAGGAGCAAAATCAAGCACAGTTGGGGCGTTTTGTGAAAATTGTGAAGGATTTTCCAAACCGGGCATAAATTGAAAAAAAAGACAGGGCCGGTAGTGTCGAAAAAGTCAAAAATGGGGATTTTCCCAAACCTTGCTAAAAGGGGCCAGGGGGGCGGACTGAGTCAGAAAGGAGCAAAATCAAGCACAGTTGGGGCGTTTTGGGAAAATTGTGAAGGATTTTCCAAACCGGGCAAAATTTGAAAAAAACGACAGGGCCGGTAGTGTCGAAAAAGTCAAAAATGGGGATTTTCCCAAACCTTGCTAAAAGGGGCAAGGGGGCGGGCTTATTGAAAAACGAGCAAAATCAAGCACAGTTGGGGCGTTTTGTGAAAATTGTGAAGGATTTTCCAAACCGGGCAAAATTTGAAAAAAACGACAGGGCCGGTAGTGTCAAAAAAGTCAAAAATGGGGATTTTCCCAAACCTTGCTAAAAGGGGCCAGGGGGGCGGACTGAGTCAGAAAGGAGCAAAATCAAGCACAGTTGGGGCGTTTTGTGAAAATTGTGAAGGATTTTCCAAAGTGGGCAAAAATGGAAAAAAAGACAGGACCGGTAGTGTCGAAAAAGTCAAAAATGGGGATTTTCCCAAACCTTGCTAAAAGGGGCCAGGGGGGCGGACTGAGTCAGAAATGAGCAAAATCAAGCACAGTTGGGGCGTTTTGAGAAAATTGTGAAGGATTTTCCAAACCGGGCAAAATTTGAAAAAAACGACAGGGCCGGTAGTGTCGAAAAAGTCAAAAATGGGGATTTTCCAAAACCTTGCTAAAAGGGGCCAGGGGGGCGGACTAAGTAAGAAAGGAGCAAAATCAAGCACAGTTGGGGCGTTTTGTGAAAATTGTGAAGGATTTTCCAAACCGGGCATAAATTGAAAAAAAAGACAGGGCCGGTAGTGTCGAAAAAGTCAAAAATGGGGATTTTCCCAAATTTTTTCTAAAAGGGGCCAGGGGGCGGGCTGATTGAAAAACGAGCAAAATCAAGCACAGTTGGGGCGTTTTGTGAAATTTGTGAAGGATTTTCCAAACCGGGCAAAATTTGAAAAAAAGACAGGGCCGGTAGTGTCGAAAAAGTCAAAAATGCGGATTTTCCCAAACCTTGCTAAAAGGGGCCAGGGTTGCGGACTGAGTCAGAAAGGAGCAAAATCAAGCACAGTTGGGGCGTTTTGGGAAAATTGTGAAGGATTTTCCAAACCGGGTAAAATTTGAAAAAAAAGACAGGGCCGGTAGTGTCGAAAAAGTCAAAAATGGGGATTTTCCCAAACCTTGCTAAAAGGGGCCAGGGGGGCGGACTGAGTCAGAAATGAGCAAAATCAAGCACAGTTGGGGCGTTTTGAGAAAATTGTGAAGGATTTTCCAAACCGGGCAAAATTTGAAAAAAACGACAGGGCCGGTAGTGTCAAAAAAGTCAAAAATGGGGATTTTCCCAAACCTTGCTAAAAGGGGCCAGGGGGGCGGACTGAGTCAGAAAGGAGCAAAATCAAGCACAGTTGGGGCGTTTTGTGAAAATTGTGAAGGATTTTCCAAAGTGGGCAAAAATGGAAAAAAAGACAGGACCGGTAGTTTCGAAAAAGTCAAAAATGGGGATTTTCCCAAACCTTGCTAAAAGGGGCCAGGGGGGCGGACTGAGTCAGAAATGAGCAAAAGCAAGCACAGTTGGGGCGTTTTGAGAAAATTGTGAAGGATTTTCCAAACCGGGCAAAATTTGAAAAAAACGACAGGGCCGGTAGTGTCGAAAAAGTCAAAAATGGGGATTTTCCAAAACCTTGCTAAAAGGGGCCAGGGGGGCGGACTAAGTAAGAAAGGAGCAAAATCAAGCACAGTTGGGGCGTTTTGTGAAAATTGTGAAGGATTTTCCAAACCGGGCATAAATTGAAAAAAAAGACAGGGCCGGTAGTGTCGAAAAAGTCAAAAATGGGGATTTTCCCAAATTTTTTCTAAAAGGGGCCAGGGGGCGGGCTGATTGAAAAACGAGCAAAATCAAGCACAGTTGGGGCGTTTTGTGAAATTTGTGAAGGATTTTCCAAACCGGGCAAAATTTGAAAAAACGACAGGGCCGGTAGTGTCGAAAAAGTCAAAAATGCGGATTTTCCCAAACCTTGCTAAAAGGGGCCAGGGTTGCGGACTGAGTCAGAAAGGAGCAAAATCAAGCACAGTTGGGGCGTTTTGGGAAAATTGTGAAGGATTTTCCAAACCGGGTAAAATTTGAAAAAAAAGACAGGGCCGGTAGTGTCGAAAAAGTCAAAAATGGGGATTTTCCCAAACCTTGCTAAAAGGGGCCAGGGGGGCGGACTGAGTCAGAAATGAGCAAAATCAAGCACAGTTGGGGCGTTTTGAGAAAATTGTGAAGGATTTTCCAAACCGGGCAAAATTTGAAAAAAACAACAGGGCCGGTAGTGTCGAAAAAGTCAAAAATGGGGATTTTCCAAAACCTTGCTAAAAGGGGCCAGGGGGGCGGACTAAGTAAGAAAGGAGCTAAATCAAGCACAGTTGGGGCGTTTTGGGAAAATTGTGAAGGATTTTCCAAACCTGGCAAAATTTGAAAAAAACAACAGGGCCGGTAGTGTCGAAAAAGTCAAAAATGCGGATTTTCCAAAATCTTTGCTAAAAGGGTCCAGGGGGCGGGCTTATTGAAAAACGAGCAAAATCAAGCACAGTTGGGGCGTTTTGTGAAAATTGTGAAGGATTTTCCAAACCGGTTAAAATTTCAAAAAAAAGACAGGGCCGGTAGTGTCGAAAAAGTCAAAAATGGGGATTTTCCCAAACTTTGCTTAAAGAGGCCAGAGGGGGGGGGCTGGGTGAAAAAGGAGCAAAATCAAGCACAGTTGGGGCGTTTTGAGAAAATTGTGAAGGATTTTCCAAACCGGGCAAAAATTGAAAAAAAAGACAGGGCCGGTAGTGTCGAAAAAGTCAAAAATGGGGATTTTCCCAAACCTTGCTAAAAGGTGCCAGGGGGGCGGACTGAGTAAGAAATGAGCAAAATCAAGCACAGTTGGGGCGTTTTGTGAAAATTGTGAAGGATTTTCCAAAGTGGGCAAAAATTGAAAAAAAAGACAGGGCCGGTAGTGTCGAAAAAGTCAAAAATGCGGATTTTCCCAAACCTTGCTAAAAGGGGCCAGGGGGTCGGACTGAGTCAGAAAGGAGCAAAATCAAGCACAGTTGGGGCGTTTTGAGAAAATTGTGAAGGATTTTCCAAAGTGGGCAAAATTTGAAAAAAACGACAGGTCCGGTAGTGTCGAAAAAGTCAAAAATGGGGATTTTCCAAAACCTTGCTAAAAGGGGCCAGGGGGGCGGACTAAGTAAGAAAGGAGCAAAATCAAGCACAGTTGGGGCGTTTTGAGAAAATTGTGAAGGATTTTCCAAACCGGGCAAAATTTGAAAAAAACGACAGGGCCGGTAGTGTCGAAAAAGTCAAAAATGGGGATTTTCCCAAACCTTGCTAAAAGGTGCCAGGGGGGCGGACTGAGTAAGAAATGAGCAAAATCAAGCACAGTTGGGGCGTTTTGTGAAAATTGTGAAGGATTTTCCAAAGTGGGCAAAAATTGAAAAAAAAGACAGGGCCGGTAGTGTCGAAAAAGTCAAAAATGCGGATTTTCCCAAACCTTGCTAAAAGGGGCCAGGGGGTCGGACTGAGTCAGAAAGGAGCAAAATCAAGCACAGTTGGGGCGTTTTGAGAAAATTGTGAAGGATTTTCCAAAGTGGGCAAAATTTGAAAAAAACGACAGGTCCGGTAGTGTCGAAAAAGTCAAAAATGGGGATTTTCCAAAACCTTGCTAAAAGGGGCCAGGGGGGCGGACTAAGTAAGAAAGGAGCAAAATCAAGCACAGTTGGGGCGTTTTGGGAAAATTGTGAAGGATTTTCCAAAGTGGGCAAAAATTTGAAAAAAAGACAGGGCCGGTAGTGTCGAAAAAGTCAAAAATGCGGATTTTCCCAAACTTTGCTTAAAGAGGCCAGAGGGGGGGGGGGCTGGGTGAAAAAGGAGCAAAATCAAGCACAGTTGGGGCGTTTTGTGAAAATTGTGAAGGATTTTCCAAAGAGGGCAAAAATTGAAAAAAACGACAGGGGCGGTAGTGTCGAAAAAGTCAAAAATGGGGATTTTCAAAAACCTTGCTAAAAGGTGCCAGGGGGTGGACTGAGTCAGAAAGGAGCAAAATCAAGCACAGTTGGGGCGTTTTGAGAAAATTGTGAAGGATTTTCCAAAGTGGGCAAAATTTGAAAAAAACGACAGGTCCGGTAGTGTCGAAAAAGTCAAAAATGGGGATTTTCCCAAACCTTGCTAAAAGGGGCCAGGGGGGCGGACTGAGTCAGAAATGAGCAAAATCAAGCACAGTTGGGGCGTTTTGAGAAAATTGTGAAGGATTTTCCAAACCGGGCAAAATTTGAAAAAAACGACAGGGCCGGTAGTGTCGAAAAAGTCAAAAATGGGGATTTTCCAAAACCTTGCTAAAAGGGGCCAGGGGGGCGGACTAAGTAAGAAAGGAGCAAAATCAAGCACAGTTGGGGCGTTTTGGGAAAATTGTGAAGGATTTTCCAAAGTGGGCAAAAATTGAAAAAAAAGACAGGGCCGGTAGTGTCGAAAAAGTCAAAAATGCGGATTTTCCCAAACCTTGCTAAAAGGGGCCAGGGGGGCGGACTGAGTCAGAAAGGAGCAAAATCAAGCACAGTTGGGGCGTTTTGAGAAAATTGTGAAGGATTTTCCAAACCGGGTAAAATTTGAAAAAAAAGACAGGGCCGGTAGTGTCGAAAAAGTCAAAAATGGGGATTTTCCCAAACCTTGCTAAAAGGGGCCAGGGGGGCGGACTTAGTCAGAAAGGAGCAAAATCAAGCACAGTTGGGGCGTTTTGTGAAAATTGTGAAGGATTTTCCAAACCGGGCAAAATTTGAAAAAAACGACAGTGCCGGTAGTGTCGAAAAAGTCAAAAATGGGGATTTTCCCAAACTTTGCTTAAAGAGGCCAGAGGGGGGGGCTGGGTGAAAAAGGAGCAAAATCAAGCACAGTTGGGGCGTTTTGTGAAAATTGTGAAGGATTTTCCAAAGTGGGCAAAAATTGAAAAAAACGACAGGGCCGGTAGTGTCGAAAAACTCAAAAATGGGGATTTTCACAAACCTTGCTAAAAGGTGCCAGGGGGTGGACTGAGTCAGAAAGGAGCAAAATCAAGCACAGTTGGGGCGTTTTGAGAAAATTGTGAAGGATTTTCCAAAGTGGGCAAAATTTGAAAAAAACGACAGGTCCGGTAGTGTCGAAAAACTCAAAAATTGGGATTTTCCCAAATTTTTGCTAAAAGGGGCCAGGGGGCGGGCTGATTGAAAAACGAGCAAAATCAAGCACAGTTGGGGCGTTTTGTGAAAATTGTGAAGGATTTTCCAAAGTTGGCAAAAATTTTAAAAAACGACGGGGCCGGTAGTGTCGAAAAAGTCAAAAATGGGGATTTTCCCAAACCTTGCTAAAAGGGGCCAGGGGTGCGGACTGAGTCAGAAAGGAGCAAAATCAAGCACAGTTGGGGCGTTTTGTGAAAATTGTGAAGGATTTTCCAAACCGGGCATAAATTGAAAAAAAAGACAGGGCTGGTAGTGTCGAAAAAGTCAAAAATGGGGATTTTCCCAAACCTTGCTAAAAGGGGCCAGGGGGGCGGACTGAGTCAGAAAGGAGCAAAATCAAGCACAGTTGGGGCGTTTTGGGAAAATTGTGAAGGATTTTCCAAACCGGGCAAAATTTGAAAAAAACGACAGGGCCGGTAGTGTCGAAAAAGTCAAAAATGGGGATTTTCCCAAATCCTTGCTAAAAGGGGCCAGGGGGGCGGGCTGAGTGAGAAAGGAGCAAAATCAAGCACAGTTGGGGCGTTTTGTGAAAATTGTGAAGGATTTTCCATAGTGGGCAAAAATTGAAAAAAACGACAGGGCTGGTAGTGTCAAAAAAGTCAAAAATGGGGATTTTCCCAAACCTTGCTAAAAGGGGCCAGGGGGGCGGGCTGAGTCAGAAAGGAGCAAAATCAAGCACAGTTTGGGCGTTTTGGGAAAATTTGTGAAGGATTTTCCAAACCGGGCAAAATTTGAAAAAAACGACAGGGCCGGTAGTGTCGAAAAAGTCAAAAATGGGGATTTTCCCAAATTTTTTCTAAAAGGGGCCAGGGTGCGGGCTGATTGAAAAACGAGCAAAATCAAGCACAGTTGGGGCGTTTTGTGAAATTTGTGAAGGATTTTCCAAACCGGGCAAAATTTGAAAAAAAGACAGGGCCGGTAGTGTCGAAAAAGTCAAAAATGCGGATTTTCCCAAACTTTGCTTAAAGAGGCCAGAGGGGGGGGGCTGGGTGAAAAAGGAGCAAAATCAAGCACAGTTGGGGCGTTTTGGGAAAATTGTGAAGGATTTTCCAAACCGGGCAAAATTTGAAAAAAACGACAGGGCCGGTAGTGTCAAAAAGTCAAAAATGGGGATTTTCCCAAACCTTGCTAAAAGGGGCCAGGGGGGCGGACTTAGTAAGAAAGGAGCAAAATCAAGCACAGTTGGGGCGTTTTGTGAAAATTGTGAAGGATTTTCCAAAGTGGGCAAAAATTGAAAAAAAAGACAGGGCCGGTAGTGTCGAAAAAGTCAAAAATGGGGATTTTCCCAAACCTTGCTAAAAGGGGCCAGGGGGGCGGACTGAGTCAGAAATGAGCAAAATCAAGCACAGTTGGGGCGTTTTGAGAAAATTGTGAAGGATTTTCCAAACCGGTCAAAATTTGAAAAAAACGACAGGGCCAGTAGTGTCGAAAAAGTCAAAAATGGGGATTTTCCAAAACCTTGCTAAAAGGGGCCAGGGGGGCGGACTAAGTAAGAAAGGAGCAAAATCAAGCACAGTTGGGGCGTTTTGGGAAAATTGTGAAGGATTTTCCAAACCGGGCAAAATTTGAAAAAAACGACAGGGCCGGTAGTGTCGAAAAAGTCAAAAATGCGGATTTTCCCAAATCTTTGCTAAAAGGGGCCAGGGGGGCGGACTGAGTCAGAAATGAGCAAAATCAAGCACAGTTGGGGCGTTTTGTGAAAATTGTGAAGGATTTTCCAAACCGGGTAAAATTTGAAAAAAACGACAGTGCCGGTAGTGTCGAAAAAGTCAAAAATGGGGATTTTCCCAAACTTTGCTTAAAGAGGCCAGATGGGGGGGCTGGATGAAAAAGGAGCAAAATCAAGCACAGTTGGGGCGTTTTGTGAAAATTGTGAAGGATTTTCCAAAGTGGGCAAAAATTGAAAAAAACGACAGGGCCGGTAGTGTCGAAAAACTCAAAAATGGGGATTTTCACAAACCTTGCTAAAAGGTGCCAGGGGGTGGACTGAGTCAGAAAGGAGCAAAATCAATCACAGTTGGGGCGTTTTGAGAAAATTGTGAAGGATTTTCCAAAGTGGGCAAAATTTGAAAAAAACGACAGGTCCGGTAGTGTCGAAAAAGTCAAAAATGGGGATTTTCCAAAACCTTGCTAAAAGGGGCCATGGGGGCGGACTAAGTAAGAAAGGAGCAAAATCAAGCACAGTTGGGGCGTTTTGTGAAAATTGTGAAGGATTTTCCAAAGTGGGCAAAAATTGAAAAAAAAGACAGGGCCGGTAGTGTCGAAAAAGTCAAAAATGGGGATTTTCCCAAACCTTGCTAAAAGGGGCCAGGGGGGCGGACTGAGTCAGAAATGAGCAAAATCAAGCACAGTTGGGGCGTTTTGAGAAAATTGTGAAGGATTTTCCAAACCGGGCAAAATTTGAAAAAAACGACAGGGCCGGTAGTGTCGAAAAAGTCAAAAATGGGGATTTTCCAAAACCTTGCTAAAAGGGGCCAGGGGGGCGGACTAAGTAAGAAAGGAGCAAAATCAAGCACAGTTGGGGCGTTTTGTGAAAATTGTGAAGGATTTTCCAAAGTGGGCAAAAATTGAAAAAAAAGACAGGGCCGGTAGAGTCGAAAAAGTCAAAAATGCGGATTTTCCCAAACCTTGCTAAAAGGGGCCAGGGGGGCGGACTGAGTCAGAAAGGAGCAAAATCAAGCACAGTTGGGGCGTTTTGAGAAAATTGTGAAGGATTTTCCAAACCGGGTAAAATTTGAAAAAAAAGACAGGGCCGGTAGTGTCGAAAAAGTCAAAAATGGGGATTTTCCCAAACCTTGCTAAAAGGGGCCAGGGGGGCGGACTGAGTCAGAAAGGAGCAAAATCAAGCACAGTTGGGGCGTTGTGTGAAAATTGTGAAGGATTTTCCAAAGTGGGCAAAAATTGAAAAAAACGACAGGGCCGGTAGTGTCGAAAAAGTCAAAAATGCGGATTTTCCCAAACCTTGCTAAAAGGGGCCAGGGGGGCGGACTGAGTCAGAAATGAGCAAAATCAAGCACAGTTGGGGCGTTTTGAGAAAATTGTGAAGGATTTTCCAAACCGGGCAAAATTTGAAAAAAACGACAGGTCCGGTAGTGTCGAAAAAGTCAAAAATGGGGATTTTCCAAAACCTTGCTAAAAGGGGCCAGGGGGGCGGACTAAGTAAGAAAGGAGCAAAATCAAGCACAGTTGGGGCGTTTTGTGAAAATTGTGAAGGATTTTCCAAAGTGGGCAAAAATTGAAAAAAAAGACAGGGCCGGTAGTGTCGAAAAAGTCAAAAATGGGGATTTTCCCAAACCTTGCTAAAAAGGGGCCAGGGGGGCGGGCTGAGTCAGAAATGAGCAAAATCAAGCACAGTTGGGGCGTTTTGGGAAAATTGTGAAGGATTTTCCAAACCGGGCAAAATTTGAAAAAAAAGACAGGGCCGGTAGTGTCGAAAAAGTCAAAAATGGGGATTTTCCCAAACCTTGCTAAAAGGGGCCAGGGGGGCGGACTGAGTCAGAAAGGAGCAAAATCAAGCACAGTTGGGGCGTTTTGGGAAAATTGTGAAGGATTTTCCAAACCGGGCAAAATTTGAAAAAAACTACAGTGCCGGTAGTGTCGAAAAAGTCAAAAATGGGGATTTTCCCAAACTTTGCTTAAAGAGGCCAGAGGGGGGGCCTGGGTGAAAAAGGAGCAAAATCAAGTACAGTTGGGGCGTTTTGTGAAAATTGTGAAGGATTTTCCAAAGAGGGCAAAAATTGAAAAAAACGACAGGGGCGGTAGTGTCGAAAAAGTCAAAAATGGGAATTTTCACAAACCTTGCTAAAAGGTGCCAGGGGGTGGACTGAGTCAGAAAGGAGCAAAATCAAGCACAGTTGGGGCGTTTTGAGAAAATTGTGAAGGATTTTCCAAAGTGGGCAAAATTTGAAAAAAACGACAGGTCCGGTAGTGTCGAAAAAGTCAAAAATGGGGATTTTCCAAAACTTTGCTTAAAGAGGCCAGAGGGGGGGGCTGGGTGAAAAAGGAGCAAAATCAAGCACAGTTGGGGCGTTTTGTGAAAATTGTGAAGGATTTTCCAAAGTGGGCAAAAATTGAAAAAAACGACAGGGCCGGTAGTGTCGAAAAAGTCAAAAATGGGGATTTTCACAAACCTTGCTAAAAGGTGCCAGGGGGTGGACTGAGTCAGAAAGGAGCAAAATCAAGCACAGTTGGGGCGTTTTGAGAAAATTGTGAAGGATTTTCCAAAGTGGGCAAAATTTGAAAAAAACGACAGGTCCGGTAGTGTCGAAAAACTCAAAAATTGGGATTTTCCCAAATTTTTGCTAAAAGGGGCCAGGGGGCGGGCTGATTGAAAAACGAGCAAAATCAAGCACAGTTGGGGCGTTTTGTGAAAATTGTGAAGGATTTTCCAAAGTTGGCAAAAATTTTAAAAAACGACAGGGCCGGTAGTGTCGAAAAAGTCAAAAATGGGGATTTTCCCAAACCTTGCTAAAAGTGGCCAGGGGTGCGGACTTAGTCAGAAAGGAGCAAAATCAAGCACAGTTGGGGCGTTGTGTGAAAATTGTGAAGGATTTTCCAAAGGTGGCAAAAATTGAAAAAAAAACGACAGGGCCGGTAGTGTCGAAAAAGTCAAAAATGGGGATTTTCCCAAACCTTGCTAAAAGGGGCCAGGGGGGCGGACTGAGTCAGAAAGGAGCAAAATCAAGCACAGTTGGGGCGTTTTGGGAAAATTGTGAAGGATTTTCCAAACCGGGCAAAATTTGAAAAAAACGACAGGGCCGGTAGTGTCGAAAAAGTCAAAAATGGGGATTTTCCCAAATCCTTGCTAAAAGGGGACAGGGGGGCGGGCTGAGTGAGAAAGGAGCAAAATCAAGCACAGTTGGGGCGTTGTGTGAAAATTGTGAAGGATTTTCCAAACCGGGCAAAATTTGAAAAAAAAGACAGGGCCGGTAGTGTCGAAAAAGTCAAAAATGGGGATTTTCACAAAATATGCTTAAAGAGGCCAGAGGGGGGGGCTGAGTGAAAAACGAGCAAAATCAAGCACAGTTGGGGCGTTTTGTGAAAATTGTGAAGGATTTTCCATAGTGGGCAAAAATTGAAAAAAACGACAGGGCTGGTAGTGTCGAAAAAGTCAAAAATGGGGATTTTCCCAAACCTTGCTAAAAGGGGCCAGGGGGGCGGGCTGAGTCAGAAAGGAGCAAAATCAAGCACAGTTGGGGCGTTGTGTGAACATTGTGAAGGATTTTCCAAAGTGGGCAAAAATTGAAAAAAACGACAGGGCCGGTAGTGTCGAAAAAGTCAAAAATGGGGATTTTCCAAAACCTTGCTAAAAGGGGCCAGGGGGGCGGACTAAGTAAGAAAGTAGCAAAATCAAGCACAGTTGGGGCGTTTTGTGAAAATTGTGAAGGATTTTCCAAACCGGGCAAAATTTGAAAAAAAAGACAGGGCCGGTAGTGTCGAAAAAGTCAAAAATGGGGATTTTCCCAAACTTTGCTTAAAGAGGCCAGAGGGGGGGGCTGGGTGAAAAAGGAGCAAAATCAATCACAGTTGGGGCGTTTTGAGAAAATTGTGAAGAATTTTCCAAAGTGGTCAAAATTTGAAAAAAACGACAGGTCAGGTAGTGTCGAAAAAGTCAAAAATTGGGATTTTCCCAAACCTTGCTAAAACGGGCCAGGGGGGCGGACTGAGTCAGAAAGGAGCAAAATCAAGCACAGTTGGGGCGTTTTGGGAAAATTGTGAAGGATTTTTTAAACCGGGCAAAATTTGAAAAAAAGACAGGGCCGGTAGTGTCGAAAAAGTCAAAAATGGGGATTTTCCCAAACCTTGCTAAAAGGTGCCAGGGGGCGGACTGAGTCAGAAAGGAGCAAAATCAAGCACAGTTGGGGCGTTTTGTGAAAATTGTGAAGGATTTTCCAACGTGGGCAAAAATTGAAAAAAACGACAGGGCCGGTAGTGTCGAAAAAGTCAAAAATGGGGATTTTCCCAAACTTTGCTTAAAGAGGCCAGAGGGGGGGGCTGGGTGAAAAAGGAGCAAAATCAAGCACAGTTGGGGCGTTTTGAGAAAATTGTGAAGAATTTTCCAAAGTGGTCAAAATTTGAAAAAAACGACAGGTCAGGTAGTGTCGAAAAAGTCAAAAATTGGGATTTTCCCAAACCTTGCTAAAAGGGGCCAGGGGGGCGGACTGAGTCAGAAATGAGCAAAATCAAGCACAGTTGGGGCGTTTTGAGAAAATTGTGAAGGATTTTCCAAACCGGACAAAATTTGAAAAAAACGACAGGTCCGGTAGTGTCGAAAAAGTCAAAAATGGGGATTTTCCCAAACCTTGCTAAAAGTGGCCTGGGGGGCGGACTAAGTAAGAAAGGAGCAAAATCAAGCACAGTTGGGGCGTTGTGTGAAAATTGTGAAGGATTTTCCAAAGTGGGCAAAAATTTTAAAAAACGACAGGGCCGGTAGTGTCGAAAAAGTCAAAAATGGGGATTTTCCCAAACCTTGCTAAAAGGGGCCAGGGGGGCGGACTGAGTGAGAAAAGGAGCAAAATCAAGCACAGTTGGGGCGTTGTGTGAAAATTGTGAAGGATTTTCCAAACCGGGTAAAATTTGAAAAAAAAGACAGGGCCGGTAGTGTCGAAAAAGTCAAAAATGGGGATTTTCCCAAACCTTGCTAAAAGGGGCCAGGGGTGCGGACTGAGTCAGAAAGGAGCAAAATCAAGCACAGTTGGGGCGTTTTGGGAAAATTGTGAAGGATTTTCCAAACCGGGCATAAATTGAAAAAAAAGACAGGGCCGGTAGTGTCGAAAAAGTCAAAAATGGGGATTTTCCCAAACCTTGCTAAAAGGGGCCAGGGGGGCGGACTGAGTCAGAAAGGAGCAAAATCAAGCACAGTTGGGGCGTTTTGGGAAAATTGTGAAGGATTTTCCAAACCGGGCAAAATTTGAAAAAAACGACAGGGCCGGTAGTGTCGAAAAAGTCAAAAATGGGGATTTTCCCAAATCCTTGCTAAAAGGGGCCAGAGGGGGGGGCTGAGTGAAAAACGAGCAAAATCAAGCACAGTTGGGGCGTTTTGTGAAAATTGTGAAGGATTTTCCAAACCGGGTAAAATTTGAAAAAAAAAAAGACAGGGCCGGTAGTGTCGAAAAAGTCAAAAATGCGGATTTTCCCAAACCTTGCTAAAAGGGGCCAGGGGTGCGGACTGAGTCAGAAAGGAGCAAAATCAAGCACAGATGGGGCGTTTTGAGAAAATTGTGAAGGATTTTCCAAACCGGGCAAAATTTGAAAAAAACGACAGGTCCGGTAGTGTCGAAAAAGTCAAAAATTGGGATTTTCCCAAATTTTTGCTAAAAGGGGCCAGGGGGCGGGCTGATTGAAAAACGAGCAAAATCAAGCACAGTTGGGGCGTTTTGGGAAAATTGTGAAGGATTTTCCAACGTGGGCAAAAATTGAAAAAAACGACAGGGCCGGTAGTGTCGAAAAAGTCAAAAATGGGGATTTTCCCAAACCTTGCTAAAAGGGGCCAGAGGGGCGGGCTGAGTCAGAAAGGAGCAAAATCAAGCACAGTTGGGGCGTTGTGTGAAAATTGTGAAGGATTTTCCAAAGTGGGCAAAAATTGAAAAAAACGACAGGGCCGGTAGTGTCGAAAAAGTCAAAAATGCGGACTTTCCCAAACCTTGCTAAAAGGGGCCAGGGGGGTGGACTGAGTCAGAAATGAGCAAAATCAAGCACAGTTGGGGCGTTTTGAGAAAATTGTGAAGGATTTTCCAAACCGGGCAAAATTTGAAAAAAACGACAGGGCCGGTAGTGTCGAAAAAGTCAAAAATGCGGATTTTCCCAAATCCTTGCTAAAAGGGGCCAGGGGGCGGGCTTATTGAAAAACGAGCAAAATCAAGCACAGTTGGGGCGTTTTGGGAAAATTGTGAAGGATTTTCCAAACCGGGTAAAGTTTGAAAAAAAAGACAGGGCCGGTAGTGTCGAAAAAGTCAAAAATGGGGATTTTCCCAAACCTTGCTAAAAGGGGCCAGGGGGGCGGACTGAGTCAGAAAGGAGCAAAATCAAGCACAGTTGGGGCGTTTTGGGAAAATTGTGAAGGATTTTCCAAACCGGGCAAAGTTTGAAAAAAACGACAGTGCCGGTAGTGTCGAAAAAGTCAAAAATGGGGATTTTCCCAAACTTTGCTTAAAGAGGCCAGATGGGGGGGCTGGATGAAAAAGGAGCAAAATCAAGCACAGTTGGGGCGTTTTGTGAAAATTGTGAAGGATTTTCCAAAGTGGGCAAAAATTGAAAAAAACGACAGGGCCGGTAGTGTCGAAAAAGTCAAAAATGGGGATTTTCACAAACCTTGCTAAAAGGTGCCAGGGGGTGGACTGAGTCAGAAAGGAGCAAAATCAAGCACAGTTGGGGCGTTTTGAGAAAATTGTGAAGGATTTTCCAAAGTGGGCAAAATTTGAAAAAAACGACAGGTCCGGTAGTGTCGAAAAAGTCAAAAATGGGGATTTTCCCAAACCTTGCTAAAAGGGGCAATGGGGGCGGACTAAGTAAGAAAGGAGCAAAATCAAGCACAGTTGGGGCGTTTTGTGAAAATTGTGAAGGATTTTCCAATGTGGGCAAAAATTGAAAAAAAAGACAGGGCCGGTAGTGTCGAAAAAGTCAAAAATGGGGATTTTCCCAAACCTTGCTAAAAGGGGCCAGGGGGGCGGACTGAGTCAGAAATGAGCAAAATCAAGCACAGTTGGGGCGTTTTGAGAAAATTGTGAAGGATTTTCCAAACCGGGCAAAATTTGAAAAAAACGACAGGGCCGGTAGTGTCGAAAAAGTCAAAAATGGGGATTTTCCAAAACCTTGCTAAAAGGGGCCAGGGGGGCGGACTAAGTAAGAAAGGAGCAAAATCAAGCACAGTTGGGGCGTTTTGTGAAAATTGTGAAGGATTTTCCAAAGTGGGCAAAAATTGAAAAAAAAGACAGGGCCGGTAGAGTCGAAAAAGTCAAAAATGCGGATTTTCCCAAACCTTGCTAAAAGGGGCCAGGGGGGCGGACTGAGTCAGAAAGGAGCAAAATCAAGCACAGTTGGGGCGTTTTGAGAAAATTGTGAAGGATTTTCCAAACCGGGTAAAATTTGAAAAAAACGACAGGGCCGGTAGTGTCGAAAAAGTCAAAAATGCGGATTTTCCCAAACCTTGCTAAAAGGGGCCAGGGGGGCGGACTGAGTCAGAAATGAGCAAAATCAAGCACAGTTGGGGCGTTTTGAGAAAATTGTGAAGGATTTTCCAAACCGGGCAAAATTTGAAAAAAACGACAGGTCCGGTAGTGTCGAAAAAGTCAAAAATGGGGATTTTCCAAAACCTTGCTAAAAGGGGCCAGGGGGGCGGACTAAGTAAGAAAGGAGCAAAATCAAGCACAGTTGGGGCGTTTTGTGAAAATTGTGAAGGATTTTCCAAAGTGGGCAAAAATTGAAAAAAAAGACAGGGCCGGTAGTGTCGAAAAAGTCAAAAATGGGGATTTTCCCAAACCTTGCTAAAAGGGGCCAGGGGGGCGGGCTGAGTCAGAAATGAGCAAAATCAAGCACAGTTGGGGCGTTTTGGGAAAATTGTGAAGGATTTTCCAAACCGGGCAAAATTTGAAAAAAAAGACAGGGCCGGTAGTGTCGAAAAAGTCAAAAATGGGGATTTTCCCAAACCTTGCTAAAAGGGGCCAGGGGGGCGGACTGAGTCAGAAAGGAGCAAAATCAAGCACAGTTGGGGCGTTTTGGGAAAATTGTGAAGGATTTTCCAAACCGGGCAAAATTTGAAAAAAACTACAGTGCCGGTAGTGTCGAAAAAGTCAAAAATGGGGATTTTCCCAAACTTTGCTTAAAGAGGCCAGAGGGGGGGGCTGGGTGAAAAAGGAGCAAAATCAAGTACAGTTGGGGCGTTTTGTGAAAATTGTGAAGGATTTTCCAAAGAGGGCAAAAATTGAAAAAAACGACAGGGGCGGTAGTGTCGAAAAAGTCAAAAATGGGGATTTTCACAAACCTTGCTAAAAGGTGCCAGGGGGTGGACTGAGTCAGAAAGGAGCAAAATCAAGCACAGTTGGGGCGTTTTGAGAAAATTGTGAAGGATTTTCCAAAGTGGGCAAAATTTGAAAAAAAACGACAGGTCCGGTAGTGTCGAAAAAGTCAAAAATGGGGATTTTCAAAAACCTTGCTAAAAGGGGCCAGGGGGGCGGACTGAGTCAGAAAGGAGCAAAATCAAGCACAGTTGGGGCGTTTTGTGAAAATTGTGAAGGATTTTCCAAAGTGGGCAAAATTTGAAAAAAAAGACAGGTCCGGTAGTGTCGAAAAAGTCAAAAATGGGGATTTTCCCAAACCTTGCTAAAAGGGGCCAGGGGGGCGGACTGAGTCAGAAATGAGCAAAATCAAGCACAGTTGGGGCGTTTTGAGAAAATTGTGAAGGATTTTCCAAACCGGGCAAAATTTGAAAAAAACGACAGGGCCGGTAGTGTCGAAAAAGTCAAAAATGGGGATTTTCCAAAACCTTGCTAAAAGGGGCCAGGGGGGCGGACTAAGTAAGAAAGGAGCAAAATCAAGCACAGTTGGGGCGTTTTAGGAAAATTGTGAAGGATTTTCCAAACCGGGCAAAATTTGAAAAAACTACAGTGCCGGTAGTGTCGAAAAAGTCAAAAATGGGGATTTTCCAAAACCTTGCTAAAAGGGGCCAGGGGGGCGGACTAAGTAAGAAAGGAGCAAAATCAAGCACAGTTGGGGCGTTTTGGGAAAATTGTGAAGGATTTTCCAAACCGGGCAAAATTTGAAAAAAAAATACAGTGCCGGTAGTGTCGAAAAAGTCAAAAATGCGGATTTTCCCAAATCTTTGCTAAAAGGGGCCAGGGGGCGGGCTTATTGAAAAACGAGCAAAATCAAGCACAGTTGGGGCGTTTTGTGAAAATTGTGAAGGATTTTCCAAACCGGGTAAAATTTGAAAAAAAAGACAGGGCCGGTAGTGTCGAAAAAGTCAAAAATGGGGATTTTCCCAAACTTTGCTTAAAGAGGCCAGAGGGGGGGGCTGGGTGAAAAAGGAGCAAAATCAAGCACAGTTGGGGCGTTGTGTGAAAATTGTGAAGGATTTTCCAAAGTGGGCAAAAATTGAAAAAAACGACAGGGCCGGTAGTGTCGAAAAAGTCAAAAATGGGGATTTTCACAAACCTTGCTAAAAGGTGCCAGGGGGTGGACTGAGTCAGAAAGGAGCAAAATCAAGCACAGTTGGGGCGTTTTGAGAAAATTGTGAAGGATTTTCCAAAGTGGGCAAAATTTGAAAAAAACGACAGGTCCGGTAGTGTCGAAAAACTCAAAAATTGGGATTTTCCCAAATTTTTGCTAAAAGGGGCCAGGGGGCGGGCTGATTGAAAAACGAGCAAAATCAAGCACAGTTGGGGCGTTTTGTGAATATTGTGAAGGATTTTCCAAAGTTGGCAAAAATTTTAAAAAACGACAGGGCCGGTAGTGTCGAAAAAGTCAAAAATGGGGATTTTCCCAAACCTTGCTAAAAGTGGCCAGGGGGGCGGACTGAGTCAGAAAGGAGCAAAATCAAGCACAGTTGGGGCGTTGTGTGAAAATTGTGAAGGATTTTCCAAAGGTGGCAAAAATTGAAAAAAAAACGACAGGGCCAGTAGTGTCGAAAAACTCAAAAATGGGGATTTTCCCAAACCTTGCTAAAAGGGGCCAGGGGGGCGGGCTGAGTCAGAAAGGAGCAAAATCAAGCACAGTTGGGGCGTTGTGTGAACATTGTGAAGGATTTTCCAAAGTGGGCAAAAATTGAAAAAAACGACAGGGCCGGTAGTGTCGAAAAAGTCAAAAATGCGGATTTTCCCAAACCTTGCTAAAAGGGGCCAGGGGGGCGGACTGAGTCAGAAAGGAGCAAAATCAAGCACAGTTGGGGCGTTTTGAGAAAATTGTGAAGGATTTTCCAAACCGGGCAAAATTTGAAAAAAACGACAGGGCCGGTAGTGTCGAAAAAGTCAAAAATGGGGATTTTCCAAAACCTTGCTAAAAGGGGCCAGGGGGGCGGACTAAGTAAGAAATGAGCAAAATCAAGCACAGTTGGGGCGTTTTGGGAAAATTGTGAAGGATTTTCCAAACCGGGCAAAATTTGAAAAAACTACAGTGCCGGTAGTGTCGAAAAAGTCAAAAATGGGGATTTTCCAAAACCTTGCTAAAAGGGGCCAGGGGGGCGGACTAAGTAAGAAAGGAGCAAAATCAAGCACAGTTGGGGCGTTTTGGGAAAATTGTGAAGGATTTTCCAAAGTGGGCAAAAATTGAAAAAAAAGACAGGGCCGGTAGTGTCGAAAAAGTCAAAAATGGGGATTTTCCCAAACCTTGCTAAAAGGGGCCAGGGGGGCGGGCTGAGTCAGAAATGAGCAAAATCAAGCACAGTTGGGGCGTTTTGGGAAAATTGTGAAGGATTTTCCAAACCGGGCAAAATTTGAAAAAAAAGACAGGGCCGGTAGTGTCGAAAAAGTCAAAAATGGGGATTTTCCCAAACCTTGCTAAAAGGGGCCAGGGGGGCGGACTGAGTCAGAAAGGAGCAAAATCAAGCACAGTTGGGGCGTTTTGGGAAAATTGTGAAGGATTTTCCAAACCGGGCAAAATTTGAAAAAAACTACAGTGCCGGTAGTGTCGAAAAAGTCAAAAATGGGGATTTTCCCAAACTTTGCTTAAAGAGGCCAGAGGGGGGGGCTGGGTGAAAAAGGAGCAAAATCAAGTACAGTTGGGGCGTTTTGTGAAAATTGTGAAGGATTTTCCAAAGAGGGCAAAAATTGAAAAAAACGACAGGGGCGGTAGTGTCGAAAAAGTCAAAAATGGGGATTTTCACAAACCTTGCTAAAAGGTGCCAGGGGGTGGACTGAGTCAGAAAGGAGCAAAATCAAGCACAGTTGGGGCGTTTTGAGAAAATTGTGAAGGATTTTCCAAAGTGGGCAAAATTTGAAAAAAAAACGACAGGTCCGGTAGTGTCGAAAAAGTCAAAAATGGGGATTTTCAAAAACCTTGCTAAAAGGGGCCAGGGGGGCGGACTGAGTCAGAAAGGAGCAAAATCAAGCACAGTTGGGGCGTTTTGTGAAAATTGTGAAGGATTTTCCAAAGTGGGTAAAATTTGAAAAAAAAGACAGGTCCGGTAGTGTCGAAAAAGTCAAAAATGGGGATTTTCCCAAACCTTGCTAAAAGGGGCCAGGGGGGCGGACTGAGTCAGAAATGAGCAAAATCAAGCACAGTTGGGGCGTTTTGAGAAAATTGTGAAGGATTTTCCAAACCGGGCAAAATTTGAAAAAAACGACAGGGCCGGTAGTGTCGAAAAAGTCAAAAATGGGGATTTTCCAAAACCTTGCTAAAAGGGGCCAGGGGGGCGGACTAAGTAAGAAAGGAGCAAAATCAAGCACAGTTGGGGCGTTTTGGGAAAATTGTGAAGGATTTTCCAAACCGGGCAAAATTTGAAAAAACTACAGTGCCGGTAGTGTCGAAAAAGTCAAAAATGGGGATTTTCCAAAACCTTGCTAAAAGGGGCCAGGGGGGCGGACTAAGTAAGAAAGGAGCAAAATCAAGCACAGTTGGGGCGTTTTGGGAAAATTGTGAAGGATTTTCCAAACCGGGCAAAATTTGAAAAAAAAATACAGTGCCGGTAGTGTCGAAAAAGTCAAAAATGCGGATTTTCCCAAATCTTTGCTAAAAGGGGCCAGGGGGCGGGCTTATTGAAAAACGAGCAAAATCAAGCACAGTTGGGGCGTTTTGTGAAAATTGTGAAGGATTTTCCAAACCGGGTAAAATTTGAAAAAAAAGACAGGGCCGGTAGTGTCGAAAAAGTCAAAAATGGGGATTTTCCCAAACTTTGCTTAAAGAGGCCAGAGGGGGGGGCTGGGTGAAAAAGGAGCAAAATCAAGCACAGTTGGGGCGTTGTGTGAAAATTGTGAAGGATTTTCCAAAGTGGGCAAAAATTGAAAAAAACGACAGGGCCGGTAGTGTCGAAAAAGTCAAAAATGGGGATTTTCACAAACCTTGCTAAAAGGTGCCAGGGGGTGGACTGAGTCAGAAAGGAGCAAAATCAAGCACAGTTGGGGCGTTTTGAGAAAATTGTGAAGGATTTTCCAAAGTGGGCAAAATTTGAAAAAAACGACAGGTCCGGTAGTGTCGAAAAACTCAAAAATTGGGATTTTCCCAAATTTTTGCTAAAAGGGGCCAGGGGGCGGGCTGATTGAAAAACGAGCAAAATCAAGCACAGTTGGGGCGTTTTGTGAATATTGTGAAGGATTTTCCAAAGTTGGCAAAAATTTTAAAAAACGACAGGGCCGGTAGTGTCGAAAAAGTCAAAAATGGGGATTTTCCCAAACCTTGCTAAAAGTGGCCAGGGGGGCGGACTGAGTCAGAAAGGAGCAAAATCAAGCACAGTTGGGGCGTTGTGTGAAAATTGTGAAGGATTTTCCAAAGGTGGCAAAAATTGAAAAAAAAACGACAGGGCCAGTAGTGTCGAAAAAGTCAAAAATGGGGATTTTCCCAAACCTTGCTAAAAGGGGCCAGGGGGGCGGGCTGAGTCAGAAAGGAGCAAAATCAAGCACAGTTGGGGCGTTGTGTGAACATTGTGAAGGATTTTCCAAAGTGGGCAAAAATTGAAAAAAACGACAGGGCCGGTAGTGTCGAAAAAGTCAAAAATGCGGATTTTCCCAAACCTTGCTAAAAGGGGCCAGGGGGGCGGACTGAGTCAGAAAGGAGCAAAATCAAGCACAGTTGGGGCGTTTTGAGAAAATTGTGAAGGATTTTCCAAACCGGGCAAAATTTGAAAAAAACGACAGGGCCGGTAGTGTCGAAAAAGTCAAAAATGGGGATTTTCCAAAACCTTGCTAAAAGGGGCCAGGGGGGCGGACTAAGTAAGAAATGAGCAAAATCAAGCACAGTTGGGGCGTTTTGGGAAAATTGTGAAGGATTTTCCAAAGTGGGCAAAAATGGAAAAAAAGACAGGACCGGTAGTGTCGAAAAAGTCAAAAATGGGGATTTTCCAAAACCTTGCTAAAAGGGGCCAGGGGGGCGGACTAAGTAAGAAAGGAGCAAAATCAAGCACAGTTGGGGCGTTTTGGGAAAATTGTGAAGGATTTTCCAAACCGGGCAAAATTTGAAAAAAAAATACAGTGCCGGTAGTGTCGAAAAAGTCAAAAATGCGGATTTTCCCAAATCTTTGCTAAAAGGGGCCAGGGGGCGGGCTTATTGAAAAACGAGCAAAATCAAGCACAGTTGGGGCGTTTTGTGAAAATTGTGAAGGATTTTCCAAAGTGGGCAAAAATTGAAAAAAAAGACAGGGCCGGTAGAGTCGAAAAAGTCAAAAATGCGGATTTTCCCAAACCTTGCTAAAAGGGGCCAGGGGGGCGGACTGAGTCAGAAAGGAGCAAAATCAAGCACAGTTGGGGCGTTTTGAGAAAATTGTGAAGGATTTTCCAAACCGGGTAAAATTTGAAAAAAACGACAGGGCCGGTAGTGTCGAAAAAGTCAAAAATGCGGATTTTCCCAAACCTTGCTAAAAGGGGCCAGGGGGGCGGACTGAGTCAGAAATGAGCAAAATCAAGCACAGTTGGGGCGTTTTGAGAAAATTGTGAAGGATTTTCCAAACCGGGCAAAATTTGAAAAAAACGACAGGTCCGGTAGTGTCGAAAAAGTCAAAAATGGGGATTTTCCAAAACCTTGCTAAAAGGGGCCAGGGGGGCGGACTAAGTAAGAAAGGAGCAAAATCAAGCACAGTTGGGGCGTTTTGTGAAAATTGTGAAGGATTTTCCAAAGTGGGCAAAAATTGAAAAAAAAGACAGGGCCGGTAGTGTCGAAAAAGTCAAAAATGGGGATTTTCCCAAACCTTGCTAAAAGGGGCCAGGGGGGCGGGCTGAGTCAGAAATGAGCAAAATCAAGCACAGTTGGGGCGTTTTGGGAAAATTGTGAAGGATTTTCCAAACCGGGCAAAATTTGAAAAAAAAGACAGGGCCGGTAGTGTCGAAAAAGTCAAAAATGGGGATTTTCCCAAACCTTGCTAAAAGGGGCCAGGGGGGCGGACTGAGTCAGAAAGGAGCAAAATCAAGCACAGTTGGGGCGTTTTGGGAAAATTGTGAAGGATTTTCCAAACCGGGCAAAATTTGAAAAAAACTACAGTGCCGGTAGTGTCGAAAAAGTCAAAAATGGGGATTTTCCCAAACTTTGCTTAAAGAGGCCAGAGGGGGGGGCTGGGTGAAAAAGGAGCAAAATCAAGTACAGTTGGGGCGTTTTGTGAAAATTGTGAAGGATTTTCCAAAGAGGGCAAAAATTGAAAAAAACGACAGGGGCGGGTAGTGTCGAAAAAGTCAAAAATGGGGATTTTCACAAACCTTGCTAAAAGGTGCCAGGGGGTGGACTGAGTCAGAAAGGAGCAAAATCAAGCACAGTTGGGGCGTTTTGAGAAAATTGTGAAGGATTTTCCAAAGTGGGCAAAATTTGAAAAAAAACGACAGGTCCGGTAGTGTCGAAAAAGTCAAAAATGGGGATTTTCAAAAACCTTGCTAAAAGGGGCCAGGGGGGCGGACTGAGTCAGAAAGGAGCAAAATCAAGCACAGTTGGGGCGTTTTGTGAAAATTGTGAAGGATTTTCCAAAGTGGGCAAAATTTGAAAAAAAAGACAGGTCCGGTAGTGTCGAAAAAGTCAAAAATGGGGATTTTCCCAAACCTTGCTAAAAGGGGCCAGGGGGGCGGACTGAGTCAGAAAGGAGCAAAATCAAGCACAGTTGGGGCGTTTTGAGAAAATTGTGAAGGATTTTCCAAACCGGGCAAAATTTGAAAAAAACGACAGGGCCGGTAGTGTCGAAAAAGTCAAAAATGGGGATTTTCCAAAACCTTGCTAAAAGGGGCCAGGGGGGCGGACTAAGTAAGAAAGGAGCAAAATCAAGCACAGTTGGGGCGTTTTGGGAAAATTGTGAAGGATTTTCCAAACCGGGCAAAATTTGAAAAAACTACAGTGCCGGTAGTGTCGAAAAAGTCAAAAATGGGGATTTTCCAAAACCTTGCTAAAAGGGGCCAGGGGGGCGGACTAAGTAAGAAAGGAGCAAAATCAAGCACAGTTGGGGCGTTTTGGGAAAATTGTGAAGGATTTTCCAAACCGGGCAAAATTTGAAAAAAAAATACAGTGCCGGTAGTGTCGAAAAAGTCAAAAATGCGGATTTTCCCAAATCTTTGCTAAAAGGGGCCAGGGGGCGGGCTTATTGAAAAACGAGCAAAATCAAGCACAGTTGGGGCGTTTTGTGAAAATTGTGAAGGATTTTCCAAACCGGGTAAAATTTGAAAAAAAAGACAGGGCCGGTAGTGTCGAAAAAGTCAAAAATGGGGATTTTCCCAAACTTTGCTTAAAGAGGCCAGAGGGGGGGGCTGGGTGAAAAAGGAGCAAAATCAAGCACAGTTGGGGCGTTGTGTGAAAATTGTGAAGGATTTTCCAAAGTGGGCAAAAATTGAAAAAAACGACAGGGCCGGTAGTGTCGAAAAAGTCAAAAATGGGGATTTTCACAAACCTTGCTAAAAGGTGCCAGGGGGTGGACTGAGTCAGAAAGGAGCAAAATCAAGCACAGTTGGGGCGTTTTGAGAAAATTGTGAAGGATTTTCCAAAGTGGGCAAAATTTGAAAAAAACGACAGGTCCGGTAGTGTCGAAAAACTCAAAAATTGGGATTTTCCCAAATTTTTGCTAAAAGGGGCCAGGGGGCGGGCTGATTGAAAAACGAGCAAAATCAAGCACAGTTGGGGCGTTGTGTGAAAATTGTGAAGGATTTTCCAAAGGTGGCAAAAATTGAAAAAAAAACGACAGGGCCGGTAGTGTCGAAAAAGTCAAAAATGGGGATTTTCCCAAACCTTGCTAAAAGGGGCCAGGGGGGCGGACTGAGTCAGAAAGGAGCAAAATCAAGCACAGTTGGGGCGTTTTGGGAAAATTGTGAAGGATTTTCCAAACCGGGCAAAATTTGAAAAAAACGACAGGGCCGGTAGTGTCGAAAAAGTCAAAAATGGGGATTTTCCCAAATCCTTGCTAAAAGGGGCCAGGGGGGCGGGCTGAGTGAGAAAGGAGCAAAATCAAGCACAGTTGGGGCGTTGTGTGAAAATTGTGAAGGATTTTCCAAACCGGGCAAAATTTGAAAAAAAAGACAGGGCCGGTAGTGTCGAAAAAGTCAAAAATGGGGATTTTCACAAAATTTGCTTAAAGAGGCCAGAGGGGGGGGCTGAGTGAAAAACGAGCAAAATCAAGCACAGTTGGGGCGTTTTGTGAAAATTGTGAAGGATTTTCCATAGTGGGCAAAAATTGAAAAAAACGACAGGGCTGGTAGTGTCGAAAAAGTCAAAAATGGGGATTTTCCCAAACTTTGCTTAAAGAGGCCAGAGGGGGGGGCTGGGTGAAAAAGGAGCAAAATCAAGCACAGTTGGGGCGCTGTGTGAAAATTGTGAAGGATTTTCCAAAGTGGGCAAAAATTGAAAAAAACGACAGGGCCGGTAGTGTCGAAAAAGTCAAAAATGGGGATTTTCACAAACCTTGCTAAAAGGTGCCAGGGGGTGGACTGAGTCAGAAAGGAGCAAAATCAAGCACAGTTGGGGCGTTTTGAGAAAATTGTGAAGGATTTTCCAAAGTGGGCAAAATTTGAAAAAAACGACAGGTCCGGTAGTGTCGAAAAACTCAAAAATTGGGATTTTCCCAAATTTTTGCTAAAAGGGGCCAGGGGGCGGGCTGATTGAAAAACGAGCAAAATCAAGCACAGTTGGGGCGTTTTGTGAATATTGTGAAGGATTTTCCAAAGTTGGCAAAAATTTTAAAAAACGACAGGGCCGGTAGTGTCGAAAAAGTCAAAAATGGGGATTTTCCCAAACCTTGCTAAAAGTGGCCAGGGGGGCGGACTGAGTCAGAAAGGAGCAAAATCAAGCACAGTTGGGGCGTTGTGTGAAAATTGTGAAGGATTTTCCAAAGGTGGCAAAAATTGAAAAAAAAACGACAGGGCCGGTAGTGTCGAAAAAGTCAAAAATGGGGATTTTCCCAAACCTTGCTAAAAGTGGCCTGGGGGGCGGACTAAGTAAGAAAGGAGCAAAATCAAGCACAGTTGGGGCGTTGTGTGAAAATTGTGAAGGATTTTCCAAAGTGGGCAAAAATTTTAAAAAACGACAGGGCCGGTAGTGTCGAAAAAGTCAAAAATGGGGATTTTCCCAAATCCTTGCTAAAAGGGGCCAGGGGGGCGGGCTGAGTGAGAAAGGAGCAAAATCAAGCACAGTTGGGGCGTTGTGTGAAAATTGTGAAGGATTTTCCAAACCGGGTAAAATTTGAAAAAAAAGACAGGGCCGGTAGTGTCGAAAAAGTCAAAAATGGGGATTTTCCCAAACCTTGCTAAAAGGGGCCAGGGGGGCGGACTGAGTCAGAAAGGAGCAAAATCAAGCACAGTTGGGGCGTTTTGGGAAAATTGTGAAGGATTTTCCAAACCGGACAAAATTTGAAAAAAACGACAGGTCCGGTAGTGTCGAAAAAGTCAAAAATGGGGATTTTTCCAAACCTTGCTAAAAGGGGCCAGGGGGGCGGACTGAGTCAGAAAGGAGCAAAATCAAGCACAGTTGGGGCGTTTTGGGAAAATTGTGAAGGATTTTCCAAACCGGGCAAAATTTGAAAAAAACGACAGGGCCGGTAGTGTCGAAAAAGTCAAAAATGGGGATTTTCCCAAATCCTTGCTAAAAGGGGCCAGAGGGGGGGGCTGAGTGAAAAACGAGCAAAATCAAGCACAGTTGGGGCGTTTTGTGAAAATTGTGAAGGATTTTCCAAACCGGGTAAAATTTGAAAAAAAAAAAGACAGGGCCGGTAGTGTCGAAAAAGTCAAAAATGCGGATTTTCCCAAACCTTGCTAAAAGGGGCCAGGGGTGCGGACTGAGTCAGAAAGGAGCAAAATCAAGCACAGTTGGGGCGTTTTGAGAAAATTGTGAAGGATTTTCCAAACCGGGCAAAATTTAAAAAAAACGACAGGTCCGGTAATGTCGAAAAAGTCAAAAATTGGGATTTTCCCAAATTTTTGCTAAAAGGGGCCAGGGGGCGGGCTGATTGAAAAACGAGCAAAATCAAGCACAGTTGGGGCGTTTTGGGAAAATTGTGAAGGATTTTCCAACGTGGGCAAAAATTGAAAAAAACGACAGGGCCGGTAGTGTCGAAAAAGTCAAAAATGCGGATTTTCCCAAACCTTGCTAAAAGGGGCCAGGGGTGCGGACTGAGTCAGAAAGGAGCAAAATCAAGCACAGTTGGGGCGTTTTGAGAAAATTGTGAAGGATTTTCCAAACCGGGCAAAATTTGAAAAAAACGACAGGTCCGGTAGTGTCGAAAAAGTCAAAAATGGGGATTTTCCAAAACCTTGCTAAAAGGGGCCTGGGGGGCGGACTAAGTAAGAAAGGAGCAAAATCAAGCACAGTTGGGGCGTTGTGTGAAAATTGTGAAGGATTTTCCAAAGTGGGCAAAAGTTTTAAAAAACGACAGGTCCGGTAGTGTCGAAAAAGTCAAAACTGCGGATTTTCCCAAACCTTGCTAAAAGGGGCCAGGGGGGCGGACTGAGTCAGAAAGGAGCAAAATCAAGCACAGTTGGGGCGTTTTGGGAAAATTGTGAAGGATTTTCCAAACCGGGCAAAATTTGAAAAAAACGACAGGGCCGGTAGTGTCGGAAAGTCAAAAATGGGGCTTTTCCCAAATCCTTGCTAAAAGGGGCCAGGGGGGCGGGCTGAGTGAGAAAGGAGCAAAATCAAGCACAGTTGGGGCGTTGTGGGAAAATTGTGAAGGATTTTTTAAACCGGGCAAAATTTGAAAAAAAGACAGGGCCGGTAGTGTCGAAAAAGTCAAAAATGGGGATTTTCCCAAACCTTGCTAAAAGGTGCCAGGGGGCGGACTGAGTCAGAAAGGAGCAAAATCAAGCACAGTTGGGGCGTTTTGTGAAAATTGTGAAGGATTTTCCAACGTGGGCAAAAATTGAAAAAAACGACAGGGCCGGTAGTGTCGAAAAAGTCAAAAATGCGGATTTTCCCAAACCTTGCTAAAAGGGGCCAGGGGGGCGGACTGAGTCAGAAATGAGCAAAATCAAGCACAGTTGGGGCGTTTTGAGAAAATTGTGAAGGATTTTCCAAACCGGACAAAATTTGAAAAAAACGACAGGTCCGGTAGTGTCGAAAAAGTCAAAAATGGGGATTTTCCCAAACCTTGCTAAAAGTGGCCTGGGGGGCGGACTAAGTAAGAAAGGAGCAAAATCAAGCACAGTTGGGGCGTTGTGTGAAAATTGTGAAGGATTTTCCAAAGTGGGCAAAAATTTTAAAAAACGACAGGGCCGGTAGTGTCGAAAAAGTCAAAAATGGGGATTTTCCCAAACCTTGCTAAAAGGGGCCAGGGGTGCGGACTGAGTCAGAAAGGAGCAAAATCAAGCACAGTTGGGGCGTTTTGGGAAAATTGTGAAGGATTTTCCAAACCGGGCATAAATTGAAAAAAAAGACAGGGCCGGTAGTGTCGAAAAAGTCAAAAATGGGGATTTTCCCAAACCTTGCTAAAAGGGGCCAGGGGGGCGGACTGAGTCAGAAAGGAGCAAAATCAAGCACAGTTGGGGCGTTTTGGGAAAATTGTGAAGGATTTTCCAAACCGGGCAAAATTTGAAAAAAACGACAGGGCCGGTAGTGTCGAAAAAGTCAAAAATGGGGATTTTCCCAAATCCTTGCTAAAAGGGGCCAGAGGGGGGGGCTGAGTGAAAAACGAGCAAAATCAAGCACAGTTGGGGCGTTTTGTGAAAATTGTGAAGGATTTTCCAAACCGGGTAAAATTTGAAGAAAAAAAAAGACAGGGCCGGTAGTGTCGAAAAAGTCAAAAATGCGGATTTTCCCAAACCTTGCTAAAAGGGGCCAGGGGTGCGGACTGAGTCAGAAAGGAGCAAAATCAAGCACAGTTGGGGCGTTTTGAGAAAATTGTGAAGGATTTTCCAAACCGGGCAAAATTTAAAAAAAACGACAGGTCCGGTAATGTCGAAAAAGTCAAAAATTGGGATTTTCCCAAATTTTTGCTAAAAGGGGCCAGGGGGCGGGCTGATTGAAAAACGAGCAAAATGAAGCACAGTTGGGGCGTTTTGGGAAAATTGTGAAGGATTTTCCAACGTGGGCAAAAATTGAAAAAAACGACAGGGCCGGTAGTGTCGAAAAAGTCAAAAATGCGGATTTTCCCAAACCTTGCTAAAAGGGGCCAGGGGTGCGGACTGAGTCAGAAAGGAGCAAAATCAAGCACAGTTGGGGCGTTTTGAGAAAATTGTGAAGGATTTTCCAAACCGGGCAAAATTTGAAAAAAACGACAGGTCCGGTAGTGTCGAAAAAGTCAAAAATGGGGATTTTCCAAAACCTTGCTAAAAGGGGCCTGGGGGGCGGACTAAGTAAGAAAGGAGCAAAATCAAGCACAGTTGGGGCGTTGTGTGAAAATTGTGAAGGATTTTCCAAAGTGGGCAAAAGTTTTAAAAAACGACAGGTCCGGTAGTGTCGAAAAAGTCAAAAATGCGGATTTTCCCAAACCTTGCTAAAAGGGGCCAGGGGGGCGGACTGAGTCAGAAAGGAGCAAAATCAAGCACAGTTGGGGCGTTTTGGGAAAATTGTGAAGGATTTTCCAAACCGGGCAAAATTTGAAAAAAACGACAGGGCCGGTAGTGTCGGAAAGTCAAAAATGGGGATTTTCCCAAATCCTTGCTAAAAGGGGCCAGGGGGGCGGGCTGAGTGAGAAAGGAGCAAAATCAAGCACAGTTGGGGCGTTGTGTGAAAATTGTGAAGGATTTTCCAAACCGGGCAAAATTTGAAAAAAACGACAGGGCCGGTAGTGTCGAAAAAGTCAAAAATGCGGATTTTCCCAAATCTTTGCTAAAAGGGGCCAGGGGGCGGGCTTATTGAAAAACGAGCAAAATCAAGCACAGTTGGGGCGTTTTGTGAAAATTGTGAAGGATTTTCCAAACCGGGTAAAATTTGAAAAAAAAGACAGGGCCGGTAGTGTCGAAAAAGTCAAAAATGGGGATTTTCCCAAACCTTGCTAAAAGGGGCCAGGGGGGCGGACTGAGTCAGAACGGAGCAAAATCAAGCACAGTTGGGGCGTTTTGGGAAAATTGTGAAGGATTTTCCAAACCGGGCAAAATTTGAAAAAAACGACAGGGCCGGTAGTGTCGAAAAAGTCAAAAATGGGGATTTTCACAAAATTTGCTTAAAGAGGCCAGAGGGGGGGGCTGAGTGAAAAACGAGCAAAATCAAGCACAGTTGGGGCGTTTTGTGAAAATTGTGAAGGATTTTCCATAGTGGGCAAAAATTGAAAAAAACGACAGGGCCGGTAGTGTCGAAAAAGTCAAAAATGCGGATTTTCCCAAACCTTGCTAAAAGGGGCCAGAGGGGCGGGCTGAGTCAGAAAGGAGCAAAATCAAGCACAGTTGGGGCGTTGTGTGAAAATTGTGAAGGATTTTCCAAAGTGGGCAAAAATTGAAAAAAACGACAGGGCCGGTAGTGTCGAAAAAGTCAAAAATGCGGACTTTCCCAAACCTTGCTAAAAGGGGCCAGGGGGGTGGACTGAGTCAGAAATGAGCAAAATCAAGCACAGTTGGGGCGTTTTGAGAAAATTGTGAAGGATTTTCCAAACCGGGCAAAATTTGAAAAAAACGACAGGGCCGGTAGTGTCGAAAAAGTCAAAAATGCGGATTTTCCCAAATCTTTGCTAAAAGGGGCCAGGGGGCGGGCTTATTGAAAAACGAGCAAAATCAAGCACAGTTGGGGCGTTTTGGGAAAATTGTGAAGGATTTTCCAAACCGGGAAAAATTTGAAAAAAAAGACAGGGCCGGTAGTGTCGAAAAAGTCAAAAATGGGGATTTTCCCAAACCTTGCTAAAAGGGGCCAGGGGGGCGGACTGAGTCAGAAAGGAGCAAAATCAAGCACAGTTGGGGCGTTTTGGGAAAATTGTGAAGGATTTTCCAAACCGGGCAAAGTTTGAAAAAAACGACAGTGCCGGTAGTGTCGAAAAAGTCAAAAATGGGGATTTTCCCAAACTTTGCTTAAAGAGGCCAGATGGGGGGGCTGGATGAAAAAGGAGCAAAATCAAGCACAGTTGGGGCGTTTTGTGAAAATTGTGAAGGATTTTCCAAAGTGGGCAAAAATTGAAAAAAACGACAGGGCCGGTAGTGTCGAAAAAGTCAAAAATGGGGATTTTCACAAACCTTGCTAAAAGGTGCCAGGGGGTGGACTGAGTCAGAAAGGAGCAAAATCAAGCACAGTTGGGGCGTTTTGAGAAAATTGTGAAGGATTTTCCAAACCGGGCAAAATTTGAAAAAAACGACAGGGCCGGTAGTGTCGAAAAAGTCAAAAATGGGGATTTTCCCAAATTTTTTCTAAAAGGGGCCAGGGGGCGGGCTGATTGAAAAACGAGCAAAATCAAGCACAGTTGGGGCGTTTTGTGAAATTTGTGAAGGATTTTCCAAACCAGGCAAAATTTGAAAAAAAGACAAGGGCCGGTAGTGTCGAAAAAGTCAAAAATGCGGATTTTCCCAAACTTTGCTTAAAGAGGCCAGAGGGGGGGGCTGGGTGAAAAAGGAGCAAAATCAAGCACAGTTGGGGCGTTTTGGGAAAATTGTGAAGGATTTTCCAAACCGGGCAAAATTTGAAAAAAACGACAGGGCCGGTAGTGTCAAAAAGTCAAAAATGGGGATTTTCCCAAACCTTGCTAAAAGGGGCCAGGGGGGCGGACTTAGTCAGAAAGGAGCAAAATCAAGCACAGTTGGGGCGTTTTGTGAAAATTGTGAAGGATTTTCCAAAGTGGGCAAAAATTGAAAAAAAAGACAGGGCCGGTAGTGTCGAAAAAGTCAAAAATGGGGATTTTCCCAAACCTTGCTAAAAGGGGCCAGGGGGGCGGACTGAGTCAGAAATGAGCAAAATCAAGCACAGTTGGGGCGTTTTGAGAAAATTGTGAAGGATTTTCCAAACCGGGCAAAATTTGAAAAAAACGACAGGGCCGGTAGTGTCGAAAAAGTCAAAAATGGGGATTTTCCAAAACCTTGCTAAAAGGGGCCAGGGGGGCGGACTAAGTAAGAAAGGAGCAAAATCAAGCACAGTTGGGGCGTTTTGGGAAAATTGTGAAGGATTTTCCAAACCGGGCAAAATTTGAAAAAAACGACAGGGCCGGTAGTGTCGAAAAAGTCAAAAATGGGGATTTTCCCAAACCTTGCTAAAAGGGGCAAGGGGGCGGGCTTATTGAAAAACGAGCAAAATCAAGCACAGTTGGGGCGTTTTGTGAAAATTGTGAAGGATTTTCCAAACCGGGTAAAATTTCAAAAAAAAGACAGGGCCGGTAGTGTCGAAAAAGTCAAAAATGGGGATTTTCCCAAACTTTGCTTAAAGAGGCCAGAGGGGGGGGCTGGGTGAAAAAGGAGCAAAATCAAGCACAGTTGGGGCGTTTTGTGAAAATTGTGAAGGATTTTCCAAAGTGGGCAAAAATTGAAAAAAAAGACAGGGCCGGTAGTGTCGAAAAAGTCAAAAATGGGGATTTTCACAAACCTTGCTAAAAGGTGCCAGGGGGTGGACTGAGTCAGAAAGGAGCAAAATCAAGCACAGTTGGGGCGTTTTGGGAAAATTTGTGAAGGATTTTCCAAACCGGGCAAAATTTGAAAAAAACGACAGGGCCGGTAGTGTCGAAAAAGTCAAAAATGGGGATTTTCCCAAATTTTTTCTAAAAGGGGCCAGGGGGCGGGCTGATTGAAAAACGAGCAAAATCAAGCACAGTTGGGGCGTTTTGTGAAATTTGTGAAGGATTTTCCAAACCGGGCAAAATTTGAAAAAAAGACAGGGCCGGTAGTGTCGAAAAAGTCAAAAATGCGGATTTTCCCAAACCTTGCTAAAAGGGGTCAGGGGGGCGGACTGAGTCAGAAAGGAGCAAAATCAAGCACAGTTGGGGCGTTTTGGGAAAATTGTGAAGGATTTTCCAAAGAGGGCAAAAATGGAAAAAAAGACAGGACCGGTAGTGTCGAAAAAGTCAAAAATGGGGATTTTCCCAAACCTTGCTAAAAGGGGCCAGGGGGGCGGACTGAGTCAGAAATGAGCAAAATCAAGCACAGTTGGGGCGTTTTGAGAAAATTGTGAAGGATTTTCCAAAGTGGGCAAAAATTGAAAAAAACGACAGGGGCGGTAGTGTCGAAAAAGTCAAAAATGGGGATTTTCACAAACCTTGCTAAAAGGTGCCAGGGGGGCGGACTGAGTCAGAAATGAGCAAAATCAAGCACAGTTGGGGCGTTTTGAGAAAATTGTGAAGGATTTTCCAAAGTGGGCAAAATTTGAAAAAAACGACAGGTCCGGTAGTGTCGAAAAAGTCAAAAATGGGGATTTTCCAAAACCTTGCTAAAAGGGGCCAGGGGGGCGGACTAAGTAAGAAAGGAGCAAAATCAAGCACAGTTGGGGCGTTTTGGGAAAATTGTGAAGGATTTTCCAAACCGGGCAAAATTTGAAAAAAACGACAGGGCCGGTAGTGTCGAAAAAGTCAAAAATGCGGATTTTCCCAAATCTTTGCTAAAAGGGGCCAGGGGGGCGGACTGAGTCAGAAATGAGCAAAATCAAGCACAGTTGGGGCGTTTTGTGAAAATTGTGAAGGATTTTCCAAACCGGGTAAAATTTGAAAAAAAAGACAGGGCCGGTAGTGTCGAAAAAGTCAAAAATGGGGATTTTCCCAAACTTTGCTTAAAGAGGCCAGAGGGGGGGGCTGGGTGAAAAAGGAGCAAAATCAAGCACAGTTGGGGCGTTTTGTGAAAATTGTGAAGGATTTTCCAAAGTGGGCAAAAATTGAAAAAAAAGACAGGGCCGGTAGTGTCGAAAAAGTCAAAAATGGGGATTTTCACAAACCTTGCTAAAAGGTGCCAGGGGGTGGACTGAGTCAGAAAGGAGCAAAATCAAGCACAGTTGGGGCGTTTTGGGAAAATTTGTGAAGGATTTTCCAAACCGGGCAAAATTTGAAAAAAACGACAGGGCCGGTAGTGTCGAAAAAGTCAAAAATGGGGATTTTCCCAAATTTTTTCTAAAAGGGGCCAGGGGGCGGGCTGATTGAAAAACGAGCAAAATCAAGCACAGTTGGGGCGTTTTGTGAAATTTGTGAAGGATTTTCCAAACCGGGCAAAATTTGAAAAAAAGACAGGGCCGGTAGTGTCGAAAAAGTCAAAAATGCGGATTTTCCCAAACCTTGCTAAAAGGGGTCAGGGGGGCGGACTGAGTCAGAAAGGAGCAAAATCAAGCACAGTTGGGGCGTTTTGGGAAAATTGTGAAGGATTTTCCAAAGAGGGCAAAAATGGAAAAAAAGACAGGACCGGTAGTGTCGAAAAAGTCAAAAATGGGGATTTTCCCAAACCTTGCTAAAAGGGGCCAGGGGGGCGGACTGAGTCAGAAATGAGCAAAATCAAGCACAGTTGGGGCGTTTTGAGAAAATTGTGAAGGATTTTCCAAAGTGGGCAAAAATTGAAAAAAACGACAGGGGCGGTAGTGTCGAAAAAGTCAAAAATGGGGATTTTCACAAACCTTGCTAAAAGGTGCCAGGGGGGCGGACTGAGTCAGAAATGAGCAAAATCAAGCACAGTTGGGGCGTTTTGAGAAAATTGTGAAGGATTTTCCAAAGTGGGCAAAATTTGAAAAAAACGACAGGTCCGGTAGTGTCGAAAAAGTCAAAAATGGGGATTTTCCAAAACCTTGCTAAAAGGGGCCAGGGGGGCGGACTAAGTAAGAAAGGAGCAAAATCAAGCACAGTTGGGGCGTTTTGGGAAAATTGTGAAGGATTTTCCAAACCGGGCAAAATTTGAAAAAAACGACAGGGCCGGTAGTGTCGAAAAAGTCAAAAATGCGGATTTTCCCAAATCTTTGCTAAAAGGGGCCAGGGGGGCGGACTGAGTCAGAAATGAGCAAAATCAAGCACAGTTGGGGCGTTTTGTGAAAATTGTGAAGGATTTTCCAAACCGGGTAAAATTTGAAAAAAAAGACAGGGCCGGTAGTGTCGAAAAAGTCAAAAATGGGGATTTTCCCAAACTTTGCTTAAAGAGGCCAGAGGGGGGGGCTGGGTGAAAAAGGAGCAAAATCAAGCACAGTTGGGGCGTTTTGTGAAAATTGTGAAGGATTTTCCAAAGTGGGCAAAAATTGAAAAAAACGACAGGGCCGGTAGTGTCGAAAAAGTCAAAAATGGGGATTTCCAAAACCTTGCTAAAAGGGGCCAGGGGGGCGGACTGAGTCAGAAATGAGCAAAATCAAGCACAGTTGGGGCGTTTTGAGAAAATTGTGAAGGATTTTCCAAACCGGGCAAAATTTGAAAAAAACGACAGGGCCGGTAGTGTCGAAAAAGTCAAAATGGGGATTTTCCAAAACCTTGCTAAAAGGGGCCAGGGGGGCGGACTAAGTAAGAAAGGAGCAAAATCAAGCACAGTTGGGGCATTTTGGGAAAATTGTGAAGGATTTTCCAAACCGGGCAAAATTTGAAAAAAAACGACAGGGCCGGTAGTGTCGAAAAAGTCAAAAATGCGGATTTTCCCAAATCTTTGCTAAAAGGGGCCAGGGGGCGGGCTTATTGAAAAACGAGCAAAATCAAGCACAGTTGGGGCGTTTTGTGAAAATTGTGAAGGATTTTCCAAACCGGGTAAAATTTGAAAAAAAAGACAGGGCCGGTAGTGTCGAAAAAGTCAAAATGGGGATTTTCCCAAACCTTGCTAAAAGGGGCCAGGGGGCGGACTGAGTCAGAACGGAGCAAAATCAAGCACAGTTGGGGCGTTTTGGGGAAAATTGTGAAGGATTTTCCAAACCGGGCAAAATTTGAAAAAAACGACAGGGCCGGTAGTGTCGAAAAAGTCAAAAATGGGGATTTTCACAAAATTTGCTTAAAGAGGCCAGAGGGGGGGGCTGAGTGAAAAACGAGCAAAATCAAGCACAGTTGGGGCGTTTTGTGAAAATTGTGAAGGATTTTCCATATTGGGCAAAAATTGAAAAAAACGACAGGGCCGGTAGTGTCGAAAAAGTCAAAATGGGGATTTTCCCAAACCTTGCTAAAAGGGGCCAGAGGGGCGGGCTGAGTCAGAAAGGAGCAAAATCAAGCACAGTTGGGGCGTTGTGTGAAAATTGTGAAGGATTTTCCAAAGTGGGCAAAAATTGAAAAAACGACAGGGCCGGGTAGTGTCGAAAAAGTCAAAATGCGGACTTTCCCAAACCTTGCTAAAAGGGGCCAGGGGGGTGGACTGAGTCAGAAATGAGCAAAATCAAGCACAGTTGGGGCGTTTTGAGAAAATTGTGAAGGATTTTCCAAACCGGGCAAAAATTGAAAAAACGACAGGGCCGGTAGTGTCGAAAAAGTCAAAAATGGGGATTTTCACAAACCTTGCTAAAAGGTGCCAGGGGGTGACTGAGTCAGAAAGGAGCAAAATCAATCACAGTTGGGGCGTTTTGTGAAAATTGTGAAGGATTTTCCAAAGTGGGCAAAAATTGAAAAAAACGACAGGGCCGGGTAGTGTCGAAAAGTCAAAAATGGGGATTTTCACAAACCTTGCTAAAAGGTGCCAGGGGGTGGACTGAGTCAGAAAGGAGCAAAATCAATCACAGTTGGGGCGTTTTGAGAAAATTGTGAAGGATTTTCCAAAGTGGGCAAAATTTGAAAAAAACGACAGGTCCGGTAGTGTCGAAAAAGTCAAAAATGGGGATTTTCAAAACCTTGCTAAAAGGGGCCATGGGGGCGGACTAAGTAAGAAAGGAGCAAAATCAAGCACAGTTGGGGCGTTTTGTGAAAATTGTGAAGGATTTTCCAAAGTGGGCAAAAATTGAAAAAAAAGACAGGGCCGGTAGTGTCGAAAAAGTCAAAAATGGGGATTTTCCCAAACCTTGCTAAAAGGGGCCAGGGGGGCGGACTGAGTCAGAAAGGAGCAAAATCAAGCACAGTTGGGGCGTTTTGAGAAAATTGTGAAGGATTTTCCAAACCGGGTAAAATTTGAAAAAAAAGACAGGGCCGGTAGTGTCGAAAAAGTCAAAAATGGGGATTTTCCCAAACCTTGCTAAAAGGGGCCAGGGGGGCGGACTGAGTCAGAAATGAGCAAAATCAAGCACAGTTGGGGCGTTTTGAGAAAATTGTGAAGGATTTTCCAAACCGGGCAAAATTTGAAAAAAACGACAGGGCCGGTAGTGTCGAAAAAGTCAAAAATGGGGATTTTCCAAAACCTTGCTAAAAGGGGCCAGGGGGGCGGACTAAGTAAGAAAGGAGCAAAATCAAGCACAGTTGGGGCGTTTTGTGAAAATTGTGAAGGATTTTCCAAAGTGGGCAAAAATTGAAAAAAAAGACAGGGCCGGTAGAGTCGAAAAAGTCAAAAATGCGGATTTTCCCAAACCTTGCTAAAAGGGGCCAGGGGGGCGGACTGAGTCAGAAAGGAGCAAAATCAAGCACAGTTGGGGCGTTTTGAGAAAATTGTGAAGGATTTTCCAAACCGGGTAAAATTTGAAAAAAAAGACAGGGCCGGTAGTGTCGAAAAAGTCAAAAATGGGGATTTTCCCAAACCTTGCTAAAAGGGGCCAGGGGGGCGGACTGAGTCAGAAAGGAGCAAAATCAAGCACAGTTGGGGCGTTGTGTGAAAATTGTGAAGGATTTTCCAAAGTGGGCAAAAATTGAAAAAAACGACAGGGCCGGTAGTGTCGAAAAAGTCAAAAATGCGGATTTTCCCAAACCTTGCTAAAAGGGGCCAGGGGGGCGGACTGAGTCAGAAATGAGCAAAATCAAGCACAGTTGGGGCGTTTTGAGAAAATTGTGAAGGATTTTCCAAACCGGGCAAAATTTGAAAAAAACGACAGGTCCGGTAGTGTCGAAAAAGTCAAAAATGGGGATTTTCCAAAACCTTGCTAAAAGGGGCCAGGGGGGCGGACTAAGTAAGAAAGGAGCAAAATCAAGCACAGTTGGGGCGTTTTGTGAAAATTGTGAAGGATTTTCCAAAGTGGGCAAAAATTGAAAAAAAAGACAGGGCCGGTAGTGTCGAAAAAGTCAAAAATGGGGATTTTCCCAAACCTTGCTAAAAGGGGCCAGGGGGGCGGGCTGAGTCAGAAATGAGCAAAATCAAGCACAGTTGGGGCGTTTTGGGAAAATTGTGAAGGATTTTCCAAACCGGGCAAAATTTGAAAAAAAAGACAGGGCCGGTAGTGTCGAAAAAGTCAAAAATGGGGATTTTCCCAAACCTTGCTAAAAGGGGCCAGGGGGGCGGGCTGAGTGAGAAAGGAGCAAAATCAAGCACAGTTGGGGCGTTGTGTGAAAATTGTGAAGGATTTTCCAAACCGGGCAAAATTTGAAAAAAAAGACAGGGCCGGTAGTGTCGAAAAAGTCAAAAATGGGGATTTTCACAAAATTTGCTTAAAGAGGCCAGAGGGGGGGGCTGAGTGAAAAACGAGCAAAATCAAGCACAGTTGGGGCGTTTTGTGAAAATTGTGAAGGATTTTCCATAGTGGGCAAAAATTGAAAAAAACGACAGGGCTGGTAGTGTCGAAAAAGTCAAAAATGGGGATTTTCACAAACCTTGCTAAAAGGGGCCAGGGGGGCGGGCTGAGTCAGAAAGGAGCAAAATCAAGCACAGTTGGGGCGTTGTGTGAACATTGTGAAGGATTTTCCAAAGTGGGCAAAAATTGAAAAAAACGACAGGGCCGGTAGTGTCGAAAAAGTCAAAAATGGGGATTTTCCAAAACCTTGCTAAAAGGGGCCAGGGGGGCGGACTAAGTAAGAAAGGAGCAAAATCAAGCACATTTGGGGCGTTTTGGGAAAATTGTGAAGGATTTTCCAAACCGGGCAAAATTTGAAAAAAAGACAGGGCCGGTAGTGTCGAAAAAGTCAAAAATGGGGATTTTCCCAAACTTTGCTTAAAGAGGCCAGAGGGGGGGGCTGGGTGAAAAAGGAGCAAAATCAAGCACAGTTGGGGCGTTTTGAGAAAATTGTGAAGAATTTTCCAAAGTGGGCAAAATTTGAAAAGGTAGTGTCGAAAAAGTCAAAAATTGGGATTTTCCCAAACCTTGCTAAAACGGGCCAGGGGGGCGGACTGAGTCAGAAAGGAGCAAAATCAAGCACAGTTGGGGCGTTTTGGGAAAATTGTGAAGGATTTTTTAAACCGGGCAAAATTTGAAAAAAAGACAGGGCCGGTAGTGTCGAAAAAGTCAAAAATGGGGATTTTCCCAAACCTTGCTAAAAGGTGCCAGGGGGCGGACTGAGTCAGAAAGGAGCAAAATCAAGCACAGTTGGGGCGTTTTGTGAAAATTGTGAAGGATTTTCCAACGTGGGCAAAAATTGAAAAAAACGACAGGGCCGGTAGTGTCGAAAAAGTCAAAAATGCGGATTTTCCCAAACCTTGCTAAAAGGGGCCAGGGGGGCGGACTGAGTCAGAAATGAGCAAAATCAAGCACAGTTGGGGCGTTTTGAGAAAATTGTGAAGGATTTTCCAAACCGGACAAAATTTGAAAAAAACGACAGGTCCGGTAGTGTCGAAAAAGTCAAAAATGGGGATTTTCCCAAACCTTGCTAAAAGTGGCCTGGGGGGCGGACTAAGTAAGAAAGGAGCAAAATCAAGCACAGTTGGGGCGTTGTGTGAAAATTGTGAAGGATTTTCCAAAGTGGGCAAAAATTTTAAAAAACGACAGGGCCGGTAGTGTCGAAAAAGTCAAAAATGGGGATTTTCCCAAACCTTGCTAAAAGGGGCCAGGGGGGCGGACTGAGTGAGAAAGGAGCAAAATCAAGCACAGTTGGGGCGTTGTGTGAAAATTGTGAAGGATTTTCCAAACCGGGTAAAATTTGAAAAAAAAGACAGGGCCGGTAGTGTCGAAAAAGTCAAAAATGGGGATTTTCCCAAACCTTGCTAAAAGGGGCCAGGGGTGCGGACTGAGTCAGAAAGGAGCAAAATCAAGCACAGTTGGGGCGTTTTGGGAAAATTGTGAAGGATTTTCCAAACCGGGCATAAATTGAAAAAAAAGACAGGGCCGGTAGTGTCGAAAAAGTCAAAAATGGGGATTTTCCCAAACCTTGCTAAAAGGGGCCAGGGGGGCGGACTGAGTGAGAAAGGAGCAAAATCAAGCACAGTTGGGGCGTTGTGTGAAAATTGTGAAGGATTTTCCAAACCGGGCAAAATTTGAAAAAAACGACAGGGCCGGTAGTGTCGAAAAAGTCAAAAATGGGGATTTTCCCAAATCCTTGCTAAAAGGGGCCAGAGGGGGGGGCTGAGTGAAAAACGAGCAAAATCAAGCACAGTTGGGGCATTTGTGAAAATTGTGAAGGATTTTCCAAACCGGGTAAAATTTGAAAAAAAAAAAGACAGGGCCGGTAGTGTCGAAAAAGTCAAAAATGCGGATTTTCCCAAACCTTGCTAAAAGGGGCCAGGGGTGCGGACTGAGTCAGAAAGGAGCAAAATCAAGCACAGTTGGGGCGTTTTGAGAAAATTGTGAAGGATTTTCCAAACCGGGCAAAATTTAAAAAAAACGACAGGTCCGGTAATGTCGAAAAAGTCAAAAATTGGGATTTTCCCAAATTTTTGCTAAAAGGGGCCAGGGGGCGGGCTGATTGAAAAACGAGCAAAATCAAGCACAGTTGGGGCGTTTTGGGAAAATTGTGAAGGATTTTCCAACGTGGGCAAAAATTGAAAAAAACGACAGGGCCGGTAGTGTCGAAAAAGTCAAAAATGCGGATTTTCCCAAACCTTGCTAAAAGGGGCCAGGGGTGCGGACTGAGTCAGAAAGGAGCAAAATCAAGCACAGTTGGGGCGTTTTGAGAAAATTGTGAAGTATTTTCCA